>NC_047037.1:54442556-54680883 GCF_011762595.2 Tursiops truncatus | reverse complement strand
AAAAAAATACATGTTTGATTTAACTAGGCAGGAAGTTGAAGTTGATGCCCACCTGCGTGCAGGGAACCTGCTTTTTTGTTTTGTCCTTCTCGGTACTATACCTATAACTTATCCGTCACTTGGGAAAACTTAGCTTTTTTAAACTCCTGGATCTTAATAAAAATTAAAGAAAATCAAAGCAAAGTGAAGGAACTAGAAAAGAGTTTGTAGCAGTTACTATAAAGAACTTTTCCTGTTCTCAGAGATTTAGCGTGAAAAATGGGAATTTAAACATGAGTTTTAATAATTTTGGAAAAATGTTTATAGCAGACTTAGTCCTAACAGTTGAAAACAAGAAACAACCCAAATATTCATCAACAGGTCGATGGACGAATTCTAATAACTTTATACTAAAATAAAAAGAAATAAACTTCTGATACAATGTAACAACATGCATGAACCTCAAGAACATTATGTTGAGTGAAAAATGCCAGACACAAAAAAGTTCATACTGATTGACTACATCTATACAAAGTTCAAGAAAAGGCAAAAGTAATATATGTGACAGAACAGTGGTCACCTTGGAAAGTAGAAGAGGAACTGACTGGGAAAGAGCAGAAAGGAACTTTCTGGGATGATGAAATGTTCTAATATCTTGTTTTCAGTGGTGGTTACATGGATATATACAATTGTCAAAATTCACTGCACTAAGCCCTTAAGGTTACTGCATTGTATGTAAATTATACCACAATAATAGAAAAAAAGCCTTATGAATACTGCATATCTTCTAATTATGGATTCCTTCACAGAATTTTTATTTAAAATGTAATCTTAAGATCCTCATCTTCATATTACAGAATTTTTAACATGTTTCTTAAAATCTGTATTATTTTTGTAAATTACACCACAATATGTATACAAGTAAAATGTTTAGTGCAGATCAGATATGGCACTAAACCAACTAATGGGAGAGCCTTTGCCCTATCAGACGCTCTTCAGAAACCAGAGGAACTTGGTTTGATATATTCCTTTTTTGTGAATTAGCTCAGTGGCTCCTTCATAAGCACTCACACAGATTTCAGGGATATGTAAAAGACATCTGTTTTGAGTTATTGCCCTTGGAGGTGGCGAGGCTTTATGCTGACTCATTCACACCCTCTCACCTGACCTCCCATAACCCAGCACATATATCCGTAAAGCAGTTGGTGCAGGTTAGGGATTTAATCTGTGGTGACTGGAGCTGAGGCTCTCTTTCACTAAGTATATTTGCCTGTATGGAAATGAGAACCCTGACCTTGGCCTCATTAGCACTCCCTTCCAAACAGCTAAGTGAATCAGCCGCTGGCACAGACAAACAATAAACCGAAAACACGTGGGGTTGAGAGTGATATTAAGGTGCACAGAAGGCCATTCTTTTCCCTTTAATCCCTTGGTGACATGAAGCAAATTTTCAAGCTCTCTAATACCCAGAATCACAGTTCCATCCTTACTGCTGCCCTGCTTTTGCCTTCTGTGCCCCCAAAACAAATATACAAGTAAGAGGTATGACTTTTAGTCCATACGGAAAGGTTTATGTGAAATGTCCCAATACTTCATTTTGTTCCTAAATCAAAACAGACCTGAAGATAAGTCCTCATCTCACTGGGCCTCTCAGTGTTGTGAGAAAGCCCCTGAGAACTTACCTAGGTCACGTCAGTTGGATGAAGCCCTCCTGTCTTCAGTCACCATCCGTCACTGTCTGAGCTCTTGCACTCCCTTAAGTTCAGGCAGCTCTGCTGATTCCTGCCAAGCTTGCACAGAACTCTTTGCCAGGGCTGAAAGGCCCAGAGTCTAAAGTCCAGTCTGTCTAGGGGCACCACACAGTCTTTCCTCTCCAAGTTCTTCCCCAGGGTGCTTCAAGGGAGCTGGGCATGGGTCTCTGCTCCGTGAAGAACAAACCAAAGACCACCATTCTTTCGCAGTCTTGAAGAGTTTCTCTTGCTCTCTGCTTCTATCCCCCCTAGGATAAGGTTTGGGGAGGAGGAAAGGAGGAAAGAAAATAAAACAAGAATATGTAAATTGACATTTCAATTATGCAAACATATGCACATATCCTAACAATATCACCTATATCAACATATCAAGCCATATAGCTGGTTTTGATTTGACACTCTATTGCTGATCAGCTGTGAGTACTCAGATAAGCTACCTAAAAACAGAACGCCTCAGTTTCCTTATCTACACAATGGGAATACACTGTAGGCTGACTATTTTATGTACAAGCCTATTATGAGGACTAAAGTAAACAGCAATGACTATGCATTATTTATAGAGTCTGTATTCCACTACTATTTCATGTATCTTCTATGTCATCCTCAAACACTGTCAAAGATGTGATGGTGTTTTACAATGAGCAAAGAATGGCACAAAAGTTATATAATGTTATCCTTTTCGAATGAAGACCCACTAATCATATCTTGATATATTTTTTAAATTTTCTTCCGGGCTTCCCTGGTGGCGCAGTGGTTGAGAGTCCGCCTGCCGATGCAGGGGACACGGGTTCACGCTCCGGTCCAGGAAGATCCCACGTGCCGCGGAGCGGCTGGGCCCGTGAGCCATGGCCGCTGAGCCTGCGCGTCTGGAGCCTGTGCTCCACAATGGGAGAGGCCACAGCAGTGAGAGGCCCGCGTAACGCAAAAAAAAAAAAAAATTTCTTCCATGCCTGCCCTCAACTATTACATTGCATATCACATATTCCTACATTCTACTAATTGTGAAGAACTTTATTCCAATTATTTTCCCATTATCTCTCATGCTCAAATCCAAACTTCTACATGATGGCTCTATATTTGGGCAGCTGTTAATCTAACAAATGCTTTTTACTTTATATCAATTTAAAAATGAAAGGGCTACCAAAGAACGCCTTCACCATCTTGTCTTAGAGCTATGTTAAGTCTCTGGGCATAATCTCATCTGCAGGGACCTTGATCCCACAAGAGATCAAACCGGTTCACTGCATAGCGAACATCATGATGTTTGAAACTGATGACTAATAGTAGCATGTACTACGTTAGATGCCTAAGACACACACTTACCAAAGGGGAGAAGTAACAGCCCTCGAAAGCTAGGAGTCAGCCACCTAGGTGAGGTTTCTAGGAGTCCAATATTCTGGATCATACTAGGATATTCCCTCCAAAGTGAGAGAAAAGTTGTTGCACCTTGCACCAACTCTAACCAGGAATAATTTTGATCATGTGATGGTCCTCTGTATTTTGGAGACAACATACGGCACATTTGAGTGTGGTCCTCTGACCAATTTGGTGTATAAACCACAATGCAGCCAGATATGCGTGGTGACCAAGTAAAAGAAGGCTTTGCAACTAGTCCAGGATATAGATTCTAGACTAATCCTGCACAAGCTATACTGCTACATGGGACTTATGACCCAGCAGATCCAGTAGCACTTGATGTTTCCATGGTAAATAGGGACCCTGTATGGAGCCCACGGCAAACCCCCAAAGGATAACCATGGTGCACACCTGAGGGTTTGAAGTAAAGAGGTGCCCTCTTTTCCAGAAAACTGTTCTTGTGAGAAACTTCTCTGCCTTGCTATTGGACCTGATAGAGAATGAACCCCTGGCCCTGTGCCTTGAGCTGCCCATAACTGACTGGGTATTATCTGATTCATTAGGTCACAAAATTAAGCATGTACAGCAACACTTCATCCCCCAGTGGAAATGGTATGTGTAAAATCAGGCTCAAAAAGATCCCAAAGGAACAATAAAGTCACAAGTGTGGATAGCTCAGGCTTTTATAGCATATTCTTCTGCTGCACTGCCATCCTTCTTTCATCCACTGCTAGGTTTTTATGGAGATCTGCCTGTGAAAAAAATGACTGAGGAAGGGTCTGGTTTACAGACTTTTTTCTCATTATACTGGCAAACTAGGAATAGAGCACTGTAGCCACAATTGGGAGTGTGCTTTAAAAAACAAAACAAACAAAAACACTGGAGAAGGGAAATGCTCTCAGTAGGAAAATCTTTAAGCAATATATCACAATGCCCACTTAGACTGGACTGAGAGATGGCCCAAAATATGGACAGACCTGCACTGCTTCATGGGTAATGACTAATGGTTAATGGTTTGGCTGGATCATTGTGGATTTGGAAAGAAAGGATGGAAAGATTGTCTGCAAGGCAGTATGTAGATGGACCTCTTAAATTGGCACACAGCATGAGGATATTTATATGAATGGTAAGTGTTATGTGACTGCTCACAAAGTCATATGCTATAGACGAAGCTCTCAATAATCAGGTAGAAAAGAAAGCCTATTCAATGGATGTCTGTCAGTTTCTTACTCCAAACATCCAGGTACTTAGTCGATAGGTTCACATACACAAGACATAGCATAAGGAAGGGGGGGGGGGTGCAAACGGGCCCAACAATACGGAGGTCCCATCACCAATTGTGATCTGATTATCAGTGATCTGATGAGGTCTAGAACTGAGAAGACTCTCTAAGGCATCTCTTAGTCATTCATTATGTGCAAAAAAAGAGAGACAGGACTGAAAAATAATTTAGACCATTGAAGAATGAAGGTATGGGTCACCTCATCAGGTAAAGAACACTGACCAGCTGGCTGAAGGCAAAGGGAATATAGAATGGGTGGTAGAAAAAGGAATTTATAAATATCATCTGTGGCTTTGTGACCAGTTCCAGAAATAAAGTAACAGATGTGAATTGTTTCTTCCTCACTTGTTTCCATTCGTTTTCTTTCTCTTAACTCCCTATTATTCTATATAAAAAGTGTTGGTGACAATTAAATTTATAATAGTCTTTAGTGAAAAAATAAAAAGATAATTAACATCACTTGAAGATGGACATGAAGAGCATTAGAGATTTGTGTCTCCGTTTTGGGGGGTAAGAAGGTGAAAGTATGTATTTACAAAGGGAAGTTTCAACTTACCAGGCAGAAGCATGACATTGTTATTGTCGTATATAACTTTTAAAATGGGTAGAAGAGAGTGCGTGGGGAATCGGTAGCCAAAGGGTGGGGGGATCTGTGATCCTTTATTCATGTACATTGTGCCCTGTGACTCTGGGGCTGGTGATATAAGGACCACATTTCTAAGACTCTTTTTGCGGCATGTTCCAGTTAGATTCTGCCAGTGAGAGGTATTATGTGGGGAGACTGAACGGGAGGAGAAGAGAGGAGATTTTTCCCACCTCCAGCAGCTGTCAGCATCTCTCCAGCACAAACAGGCAGCAAAGACTCTTGCATCTTTTGGCGCCCCAGGACAGCCATGCAGAAGCCCCGCAGGGGCTAGACACAGCCATGCTGCCCTCTCAGAAGTCCCAGGAGCCCCAGCACTAGCTGTGAAGCACCTCCTCAGAGGTCTGAGCACAGCTGCACGGCCCCCTCTCAGCCAACTCAGCACAGCTAAGCTGTGGCCTCTCCCACCACGCTCCGGGCTGAGGTAGCAGCTTCCCACCTCTGCTCCCCACTTCTGCTGTCTCCACCTTTGTTTTTTTGGTTCTCCTAGCCCTAGGGGTGGTAGCTACTTCTGAGTTACTGATCTCTGGGTTAGCTTACCATCCTTTTCCTTTCTTTCAGGCTATTAATCCCTTGTATTGAATCCCCTCTGTTTAAAATACCTACTGTGGTTTCTGTTTTCCTAACTAGACCCTGACAGATACTACAATATAAATTAAAACTTGATAATAAAAAATGTTTAAACACAAGCCAAAATGAAAATATTTAATATTTATAAACATCTTTTATTATTCTGAGTTTTAAAGAATTAAACTTCCTCCAGAATTTGACCTCTTTCTATCCCTGGATAGTGTGAAACCTCAATTTCCCTTGGGATCACATAATTGTATGTCAGTCTACCAAGTGGCATTTTACCCAGCTTCTAGTCTTCTTCCCCCAAACATAGAAACAGGATACATATCCCCTCCTAGAGTGCTGAGAACAGAGACTAAAACCACTGTTTAGATGTGATTGTCAGGAAGTCAAAACAATGACTTTTTTCAAAAATTGCAGACTCAGCATGTGCCCATTACACAGAATGCTTTCCACTTCTCAGATCATGTGCTCTAAAAACACAGTGAGCCACTTCCTGTCTTTTGGTGGGGGTCATGTGGGTCAATCTTTAGACTGAAATGTGAACTTCCTAGTTCTATCACATGTCATGATGAGAACAGCAATTTGGGCAGACATGCGTGCTAATGCTACTTGGAAGAAAATTTGTGAAGGACTGGCTCTTGAGAAAAAACACTCTTCCTTGGGAATGTGACAACATTTACAGACTTCCTAAAAGTTCTGTACAAATGAGGTTTTTCAAAATAGAACCGTGAGCAGAACAATAAGGTGTTCCTCCTTTGCTTTCCATTTTATTTCTGTGACCCACCCCCAATCAGCACCTGTACATAAGGACATGACATAGTTTCCATGTGGAAGCTCTTTTGAAAAGTGAGGTGAAAGGGAGCCTCTAAGATAAAGTGAGGGCTCCCACGACCATGGATATTGGAATTCCTATTGTGGATAAACAAGCAATGGAAAACTTCTCAGTAATACGCTTTCTTTTCCATTACTTATTAAGTTCATCCCACAGAGGTGGAGATGGCAACTTTCCATTGTACTGGGAGACCGGGACTTGAGTTTAGCGTCATCCTTGCTTCTGCAGATGGGTTACAAGCAAGATAATAAGATGGGCAAGACCAAGATAATATGACCGTTCACACTGCCATCATGGGCCTCCTCTTAGCATATTTCCAATGGGCTCTTATTTTAAAGGAGGCTCTGACCCTTCTCTAACTTGTCATGTTACTAGTCACACGGCTTTAGTAATTGTCAGGCTACAGACAAAAGAGCGAAGAGGAGAAAAAAACACCTAGCCATTTTTAAATATTTAAATAAGGGACAAGGCCACCATTTTGAATGTGAACTGTTGCTTATTGTAAGAACAGCTGTTTTGGCCACTGGCCTACAGATGAGGTCTAAGACGGAAGATTTTTTTTAATGAGGAAAGAGCACAGGAATACGGAGAAAGGATACTGCTTTTCCTAGGTGGCTAGTCTTTCTAGAGGTACTTCACCTAGATCTTCTTCCTGCTCCAAACCAGAGGAACAGATTAGGTTGTCCCACTGAGAGTGGAGACTTGAGGTTTGGGAGGACCAGAAAAATCACTGGAACCTGAGAGAAGTATCACCTCCTCCAGAGATAATTAGTTTCTCCTCCTCCATACTTCCACTTCCACATCTGTCGTAATTATTTGCTTAGATCTACCTCTTTGCTGGAAGGCAGGAAACACATCCATTCATCTCGGTGTATGCCCAGCATTAGCCAGTGGCTGGCACAAGAGGGTTCCATGAATGATGATCAAGTAATGATTGAACAAAGGAGGCATGCTTGGAAACTAGGTCTTTACCTCAGTCATGAACCTGCCTGGATATTCAGAATGAAAATTGTTGGCAGAGGTTGGATCAGAACATTGTTAAAGCACATTACCTAAAGTTTCAGGATTTTAGCAATAGGAAAAGGAATGATAAAGAAGCCAGGGGCCCCAGGTCAAGAACACGATGAAGGAAGGGGAATATAGAGGAAAGGGCTTCCTGCTGACGATGTGTCCTGTAGTCCCAAAGACCTTACCTCTGAAAGCCATCTCTCACCTCCCTTCCTTTAAGCCTTAGGATATCAACTGCTAAGATCACCCCAAGTACATGATTATATGCGCACACACCTGTATGTGTGCAAAATATAATGTCTTTCCTATCAAGAAGTCAGCCTTCAGGCTTCTCTCGTGGCACAGTGGTTAAGAACCCACCTGCCAATACAGAGGACACGGGTTCGAGCCCTAGTCCGGGAAGACCCCACATGCCGTGGAGGAACTAAGCCCGTGCGCCACAACTACTGAGCCTGCGCTCTAGAGCCTGCATGCCACAACTACTGAAGCCCGCACGCCTAGAGCCCGGTGCTCCGCAGCAAGAGAAGCCACCGCAATGAGAAGCCCGCACACCGCAATGAAGAGTAGCCCCCGCTCGCCACAACTAGAGAAAGCCCGCGGGCAGCAACAAAGACCCAACAAAGCCAAAAATTAATTAATTAATTAATTTTTAAAAAAGGAAATATATCTCATTGCCAGAGGCTGACTTCTTTTTTTTAATTTATTTATTTTTATTTATTTTATCTTTGGCTGTGTTGGGTCTTCGTTGCTGTGTGCAAGCTTTCTCCAGTCGCGGCGAGCAGGGGCTACTCTTCGTGGCAGTGTGCGGGCTTCTCTTTGCAGTGGCTTCTCTTGCTGCGGAGCACGGGCTCTAGGCACTTCAGTAGCTGTGGCTCACGGGCTCTAGAGTGCAGGCTCAGTAGTGAGTGGTGGCACACAGGCTTAGCTGCCACACGGCATGTGGGATCTTCCCAGACCAGGGCTCGAACCCGTGTCCCCTGCATTGGCAGGCGGATTCTTAACCACTGCACCACCAGGGAAGCCCAATGAGAAATATTTCTTAAAGTATTACGAGCAAAGGAAAAAAAAACAACAAAAACAAAACCTCAGACAAAAAACAGAGTGAAAAAAATGGTGAATAGTTGAAGTCCTGAAATAACACCCATTCAAAATGATAGTTAGTTAGAAAGAAAGAAATGCCCTTTTATATTTATGTATATGAGGAGGGCTATCCTAGCCAGGCTGGAGTTGGCTCCCCTGCATGGTTCCCCTCAGAGTCTCTCAACGCTAACTAGGTCTGGAAATCAAGACCCCAGGGACTAGCAGGAGACTGAAATGCTGCCTGAACACTGGAGAGCACACTAAATTATGCTCCCTTTTCTCGGGACAGCCTTCCAATTTGGTTCTGATCATAGGCTTTGGAGTTCTGGGCCTATCTCAGACAGGTGATTAGAGCCTTCTGAGTTGGAAACCAGGGTGCCTGGCATCAAAGCACCACCCTCTTTGGATTACCTACTTTTTGATCCGTGGCCTGTACCTGTCAAAGATAATGCACAGAAAGAAATCAAGAGAACTAGCTCACTTATGAACTGTCAATAAAAAAGCCTAAATAAAATAGTGGTCAATCAAATCTGGAACTGGATTGAAAGGATCCACAAATAATGGGAACCTTTATAATAGAGGGAACAGACTGCAAACACCTGAAACCATTGATCAATCACTAAATATAGGACAACCGAGTTGCATGTGCCTCCTAATGTGGTACAAAATCAAGGGTACAGCATCACCTCTGACATATTCTTGCTTAAAATGTGAACTTGAGTCTAATCAAGGCTGTAGGTCTAACTACCAGTTGTAGGAACTGCGAGGGAAAGGAGACTGTTTACAACCACAGGATGCAGTCAATTGAATCTTGAACAAGGAGGTCAACAAATGACCCCATTTCTTTAACAAAGCATGAAGAACATAAAAAGAAAGGGAGAGATCTTGTTGATTAAGAGACTTCTTAAACCAACGATTAGAAAAAGCTCAATATTTGTGGCAATTGGAGAAAACTGAACTTGGACAGGTTATTAGATGTCTCTAAGAAAACAGTATTAATTGGTACTTTTGTTAGATATCATAATGACATTGAACTTGAATTTTTTTTAAGTCCTTATCTGTTAGAGAGCCACATTATAGTATTTACGGGTAAAATGATAGATTGTCCTAGAGTTTGCTTTAAAACATTCCACCAAAAAGGGAAAGATAGAATAGTTGAATCAAGAATGTTGATAATTATGGAATTTGGTATAGATTATATGAGGATTCATTATGTTATTCTCTACACTTTGAAGTTTCTTTGAAAATTTTCGTATAACTAAAATGAAATAAAAATAAACACCACGACCAAATAAGGGAGTTTCCAGAAATGCAAGAATGATTTGAAAGTTAAAATACTTCACCATGACAAAAAGTTAACGGAGAAAAATCATTTAATCAACTTAATAGACCCTAAAAAGGTCTTTGAAAAGTCCAAAATGTTGTCCTGACTTTAACAACAAAAATATTGGAAACAGAGGATCTGGTAAATGTATTTAAGTATCTCCACCTGATAAAATACCATGCATTTGTTTAAAATGACGTTAAGAGAGAATAGTGACATGGAAACATACTCAAGATGTACTAAGTAGAAAAAAACTTTCCCAGAAGATTACGGCATGATTTCATGTTATATTAACATATATACCAAAGTGTGGAGAGTGGTTGAATGTGCATTTGGATTTGGTGGTGTTTGTGGTTTTCGTTTTCTTTCTTGTACTTGGCTGTATTTTCCAAAATGTCTACAGGTAACAGATAACACATATTACTTTTAAAATAAGGGAATAGCACACAATGTTAATTTTTTTGAAACTCCTGTGGTCATTCCTTCAGTCACAAATACACCTAAATTAACCCTGGTCTTACTAATATTTCTCCATTTTGCCCAAAAGGATATCTTAAGAGACTTGTCAAATGCCTTGTTGGAATTAAAATCCAATGTTTGCAGTGTTTCCTGTGTAATAATGCTATTGAAATAAAAATCAGAAGCCCTGTTGAAACATGGTATTCATATTAAACATCCTGAACTACCTTGAGATTATTAGGTTATATCAAATGTATTTTAAGTAATTCCTATTGTACAACTCTGCATGAAAACGGCACACGGTTTGAGAAAATGAAAAAATGGAATCAGTTTTTATGCAGCAGGAGATTGGGAATTTATCCTTTTTCATTTTCCTTGCGACGTTCCAAAGGACAAGAAACTATGTAGTACATTTTAGAATGATTTGTATCTAAAGTGAATTAAATTGTTAAAATTTCAGTAAGAGGCTTCAGTTATCCCTCTCTCTCTCTCTCTCTCTCTCTCACTCACACACACACACACAATGTAGTACTTCATGAGATACTTCTTTGCTGCAAGAGTATGAGAGACAAACCCATGATTTTCTTAACCAAATAATAAATGAATTATTAGGAAATAGAATTAAGCTTTATTATGAACTTGCTTTAAAAAGGGCATTCCCTAAGAAAAGTATAATTAACCTTTAAAAATAAGCTCTGGAGATATCACTGAGCTGAAGGAACAACATGCAGGCTACTATCTTCATTCAAATAACTAAACTTGCCTAATTAGCACCCAGACTATTGTGACTTGAGAGGGAGCATGGCCTAATGAAGGTCAGCTGGACTGCATGCTAAATAAAATGCAAGAATGTTAGGTAGCATTGACTACTGACCTTCCTCCTATATTTAGTTTTTCGCATCCCTGAAAATACAAAACTATCTTTAAAATGCTCATTTTCCAAATGACCTGGGTGGACTTGACATGAGATGATTCTTGACTGGTGTAGCCTGACAGCTGTATGATACTATGTCCTGAGCTTTTCTTCTAATAAAAGAAATACACTGATCCAAGTTCTCATATAATCTAAAGTAAATATATCTAATTTCTATATAAACTGTTGAACTGCTATTTTAAATGAATAGGTTTTACCCTATTTTTTCTCATCCTTTTGACACAGGTTCCAAACCACTGACTGGGGAAATATATAATATTGAAAGTAAAAATTTATAATACTGAAAGTTTCAACTTGAGCCAAGTTTTGAAATACCATGAGACTTATATTAATAATAGTACCGTTTATTCATTTAATTCCAGTGAATTCAAGAGCTACATGATATATCAAAGTACCTAACTATCTTTTTTTTCAGTATTCTTATAAAATTTTTGATATATGTTATATTGGCCTACAAACATGGAATTTTAGAGACTGGGAGAAAAGCAGATCATTTAGCCTACTCTTTTTACTTATTGTTAAAAATTCTAAAGTAGACTTGGAGATGCTAGTCTATATAATAGGATGTTACAAAACATTATTCTTTAGGGTTGAAGTTTCTGTTTCCCGCCAACCTAATAGGGAAAAAGAAAATGCACACAGACACAGACACACACACACACACACACACTGCAGTGAATAGAATCCAGTGTTGACATAAATAAATCCTTTTACAGTGGAATGATTTTATCCATTACCAAGTTATTCACACTTAATTTCCATTCACAAAACTTGAAATAGTTCTTTTCTGTTGGGCACTAGTCTTTCTGAGGATTTCTCCAGAATCTATGGTTCTTGCCATGCTCTCTCTTTCCTAAGCTCCAGATCCATATTTCTACCAGTCTCCTGCTCATCTCCATCTGGATGACTCACAGGAACTCATTTTCCCCACCCTACTTCCAACCCACTTCTTCCTTCAGGGCTTCTAAACTCAGAAAACGCAACTGCCATCCACACAGTCATATTATCATGAGAGTCGGAAATTTTCCCTTACTGTCCATGCTTCATTAGATACCAAGTCCCAGAGAGCCTATGAAACATTCCTCAAATGTATATATTCTATTATATTACCAATGGCTTTGTCCTATTAAGGTTATCTTTTCCTTTCAAGAATAATATTTTAAAGGACTCTGAATAGACTTCTGTTTCTGGCCAGCAGAAAATAACAGTATAGTTGGTGCCCTGTAACTGTGAGTTCCACATTCAAAGATTTAACCAACTGCAGATTGAAAATATTCAGCAAGGACTTCCCTGGTGGCGCAGTGGTTAAGATCCGCCTGCCAATGCAGGGGACATGGGTTCGATCTCTAGTCCAGGAAGATCCTACATGCCGTGGAGGAACTACGGCCATATGCCACAACTACGGAGCCCGCGTGCCACAACTACTAAAGCCCACACGCCCTAGAGCCCATGCTCCGCAACGAGAGAAGCCACCACAATGAGAAGCCCACGCACTGCAACAAAGAGTAACCCCCACTTGACGCAACTAGAGAAAGCCTGTGCATGGCAACAAAGACCCAACACAACCAAAAATAAATAAATAAATAAACAAATAAATGAAAGAGTGTTTTAAAAAAAAGAAAATATTCAGCAAACCAACTCCAGAAAGTTCCAAAATCAAAACTTGAAATTGCCGCACACAGGTAACTATTTACATAGCATTTACACTGTATTTACAGCTATTTACCTAGCATTTACATTGTATTAGGTATTAGAAGTAATCTAGAGATCATTTAAAGTATACGGAAGGATGTACCATTTTATATAGGAGACTTGAGAATCCACAGATTGTGGTATCCACAGGAAGCGGGGATGGGGCTTGGAATCCATCCCAACACCCACCCCCATTCCGGGGGATGACTGTAACTGAATTTATCCTGAAACAAACATTTCTTCATATGAAACAACGGTTCACAAAACTTTGGTCATCAGGCAACAGAGGACAGTGCTCCTTGACAGACAGGAAACAAATAAGATTGGCACTATGATTGCCTTAGCTTTGCACTTAGAAAAAATTTTCATGCTTGGCACAGGGAGGGGAATCTAAGTGGAGCCTGACTGTCTCCCTGAGTTGAGGAGACAGAATTGTGAGTGTGAGGAAGCCAAAGCATCTAGAATTCACAGCGCAGATTACCAGAGGGAAAAGAGCTGGACATCTGCGGAGTGTAGCCCTTGGTGTTCAGCCGAGTACTGATCACTGCATGCGGGTGAGGCCAAGTTAAAATCACAAAACGAAACTGAAAATATTCAAGGGAATAATACCCTGTTCTCAGGGGGACTGAAAAAATTGCTTGTTCCCGTCAGCCAAATTAGAAAGCCTCATAATTCATGGGGGCATCAATGAGAATAGTTAAACGGGGCTTTGCCCAAGTAACAGGGAAAAACGAGTCCTAGATTAAACATTGTTTTGGTCCTGCTTAACAAAGTTTTAAAGCCAGCCACAAAAGTAGCTACTGTTTCAAAGGAATTTAGGCACAACCCAGAATAAAGCTCACGAATATTTATAGGAATATTAAAATATCCAACAAGGTAAAAATCACATGCCTGACATCAAACCAAAAGTTACAAAGCAGGAAAAGAAGCAGAAAATATGGCCCATGAAGACTAGAAAAATCAGTCAATCAAAATTGACCAACAATTCGTGTAGATGACATATTTAGTGGATAAGGATATTAAAACAGTTATTATAGCTGTATTATATGTGTTCAAGAAGCTAGAGTAATGATTAAACATGTTAACTAGAGACACGGAAATATAAAGACTCAAATTGAATTGCTAGAGATGAAAATTACAGTATCTGAGATGAAAAATGTACTAGATGGAATTAATGGCAGATTAGACATTGCAGAAGAAAACATTACTGAATTTGAATACCTAACAATAGAAACTCTCCAAAATGAAACACAGTGAGATTAAAAAGTCTGAAAAATGAAATAAAAAGAGCTACAGTGAGCTGTGGGACAACTTTAACAGGACTAATATACTAATTCCCAAAGGAAAGGGGGAAGGGAAAAAAAATGGCTAAAGTTTTTCCAAATTTGATGAAAACTATTAACTCACAGATTCAGAAACTGAAAAAAAAACTCAAGTACAAGATGCATGAATAAGACTGCATCAAAGCACATCATAATCAAATTACTTAAAACCAGTGATTATTAGAAAATCATAAAAACAGCCAGAGACAAAAGATACATAACATGCGGAAGAACAAATATACATTTTCATATATATATACACATATACATAGATATATGAAAGATTTCTCATTGGAAACAACACAATCTAAAAGATACTGGGGCGTCATCATTAAAGTACTGAAAGAAAAAATGGTCAACCTAGAATACTTTACCAGTGAAAATATCTTTCAAAAAAGAAGGCAAAATAAAAACTTTTTCAAACACAGAACAGCTTTATCATCAGCAGACATGCTCTACAATAAATGTTAAAAACAGGCATTTTAACGAGAAGGAAAATGATACTATATTATGTCTACACAAAGGAATGAAGAGCACCAGAAATGGAAAATACATTGGTAAATATGAAACATTTTTGTCATTTTTTAAAGTATCATTAAAAGACAATTGACTGTTTAAAACAAAAATAATAACCATGTATTATGGGTATACAGTAAATGGAGACTTTAAATATATGACATTTAAAAAAGCCTGGGGAGAAAGAAATGAAAGTATAGCGCAGTAAGGTTGGTACACTATATGTGAAGTAGAATCATATCACCTGAAGGTAGATGGTGATGATTTAAAGATGTATACTATAAATCATAAAGAAACCACTTAAATACCATAACATAGAGATACAGCTAATAAGGTAATAAAGGGGATGAAACTGTCATAAAAATACTCAATTAACTCAAAAAAGGTAGTAAAAAAGCAAACCAAAACCAGATAACAACGGGTTTCAAGTTTTGTTAATTTGTTTCCTCAGCAAAACCTCTTTTATACAGAGAACCTTACAGTTAAGCTGAATATAATGAATAGATAAAAGTAACAGTGCTCTGGTTAAAGTGGGAGTGGGAGAGCCTCGATTCCTCCCTGCCTGTCCCCCTAAGTAGGTCCTGCAGCAAGAGCGGCTCACAGCACCTCTGCATGACCCACTCCCAGCCCAGAACTCCTCCTTCCTAGATGGAGAACTGAGGATAAAAAGACCAAGTGACGCACACAAGTTACTGACCTGTGACTGAACCCTAGATTGTTTTAGTCAATATTAACCCCACCATGCTGCTGAGAATAGAAAAATATGGGAAGCATATGAAAACTATCAATTGTTATATCAGAAAAAGAGAGTGAAGAAATTCAAAAAAGAATAATGAGAGTATCTTGACAAACCTAACCACAAATCTATTTTTTTACCCAAGATAAAAGTAAATATTAGGTATTTGAGTTGATATTTCCACTAATGTTCATTAGTATTTGTTTTCTTCGATCTGTATTGGCCATTTGGGGGTTTCTGATACATGAAGACAACCCAGGGAATGAACTTCAGATATGCTGAATTTGAAATAAAAACAACTTATTAGTTTCAGTGAATTAAAAACACCACACCCTGCATATCCTGCCAAATCAGCTGAAGGCTGAAGAAATGTTTTATTCTTCTGGAAAGGCCTCTTTCTCCCCTTTTTCTTTTCATTTTAATGGTGGAAAGATGGTATAATAAATTCTGTGATAATGGCCTTCATTACTGTAAACTGAAATCAAATCCTCCAATTTCAATCTGTTTCAGATTTGAAATGATTATGCTGATAAGTAGTAAAGAAAACAGACATATAAGGGATATTTCCAAATAACGTGATCTATTTATTTCAATATAACATGAGCCCTAAACACAAACACCAACAAAATATACTGCAGAACTTGGCTCTAAATTTCAGTGTATGGTTCCCTCAGTAGGAATACTATTTCTATGGTAAACATTTAAGTGTTTAGTTGAGAGGACCATTTCATTAACACAGGTGTGACTTCGGATGGCAGCAGAGCCAAACCTGTGTACAGTGAAGCTGCCATTCTTCAAGTACAATAACAGTCTTAGGCTCTGACCAGCTTCAACATTTCATACCAAGCTAGTACTTACAAGTGTTCGGTCTCCTACTTGGTATCTCACTACTCCATTTCTGTGGCTGCCATTGAGTTCCAAAGTTACGTAGCAAAAAAATATTTTATAGGTTTTATTCGTTAGAGTAGGCTAAATGAGTGTAAAAGCAGTATTATCAACTTTTCTAACTAAAACTAAAAATTGTTATCACTATACATTGATAAATAGTTTCTTTTAAAACTCTTCAATCCGATATTGCTTCTACCCAAACCAAGATTATTTTGAAAGCATGAAAAAAGTGGAATGCAAAATCAATGATGTCAATGAGCTTATTTTACCTTACAGCACGTGTGAGGATATGAAACCTAGTCCTGTGTATGAGCTGCTTTTTTTAAACATGCATTTTTTTAAAGGGAAAATTTTTTAAAATCAGTAATGTTGAGATTGAATAAATAAAATTTTAGTTTTTAAAATTAAACTCATAAGCAAATAAACCACTTGGTTTGCATGATTCGGGTTTAGCTTTATTATAAACAAGGTTTATTACTCAGTCTGACTTTTGATCAAAGCTTTCACAGTTCTCCTTCAAGTCAGTAGAGAACCTAATTTTCATGCCTGTGTTTTGAAAAGAATCTTAATCAAAATTAAAAACGACAGTGCAAATCTCTTGAAATCCAAAATGAACCATAAAAATTTATTAAAGTAGGATTAATACTATTAAGTGTTTAATGCAAGGATTGCTTGGACATTTTATCAATATTTACAAAAACAGTGAGCTATAAGAGAGATTTAGTTACCTGTCTTCAGGTGGATGAATGTCTAAAACTATTACTTCTCAATGGAGACGAGAGATGGAATATGGAATAATCTGAAAACATCCTTCAAACTATGCACATTCCCTCTCCCTATCAGGGGAAATGTGAATGGTTGGGAAAATACCCAAGCTTAATCAGAAGGTCACCCCCCCACCCCCGCTTCCTAAGAACTCTCATCTAACCATCTTCATGATAATCTCTACGAATAAAGATTCAATAATAATAATGATAATGATAATAAAATAATGACAAATTCTTATATTGTGTCACTTTGCTATTTACAAAGCCCTTTTATTTAATTGTCTCTCTTTTTCTAAATATTTATTTATTTATTTGGCTGTGCCGGGTCTTAGTTGCGGCATGTAGGACCTTCATTGTCACGTGTGGGATCTTCATTGCCGCATGTGGGATCTTTAGTTGCAGCATGTGGGCTCTTAGTTGAGGCATACGGGATCTAGTTCCCTGATCAGGAATCAAACCCAGGCCCCTGCATTGGGAGCATGGATTCTTAACCACTGGACTGCCAGGGAAGTCCCTTAATTGTCTCTTTTGAGCCTCACAGCAATTCTATGAAGTAGGCATCCCATTTTATAGGGTCAAAGAAATCAAGGGTTTTCCCCAGTTTATGCTGCATATGCTATTCTAGCTGTATATGCTAGAGCTGAGGGCTAGAATTTAAGGTTACCTGATGCTCAGTTCGGTTCTCTTTCTCCTATATAATACAGTCTCCAATGTCATAATGAGATGGTGCTCCCTCAATTTTTTTTTTTTTTAAAGAGATGTTGGGGGTAGGATTTTATTAATTAATTTATTTATTTTTGCTGTGTTGCGTCTTCGTTTCTGTGCGAGGGCTTTCTCTAGTTGTGGCAAGCGGGGGCCACTCTTCATCGCGGTGTGCGGGCCTCTCACTATCGTGGCCTCTCTTGTTGTGGAGCACAGGCTCCAGACACGCAGGCTCAGTAGTTGTGGCTTACGGGCCTAGTTGCTCCGCAGCATGTGGGATCCTCCCAGACAAAGGCTCGAACCCGTGTCCCCTGCATTAGCAGGCAGATTCTTAACCACTGCGCCACCAGGGAAGCCCTCCCTCAATTTAATTTAAAAAAAAAAAAAAGTTGCTCTGACTTATATGCAAGTCAGTTTTTTCATTTAGTTCCCTCTCATGTTATTCCAACTTCTGGGTTAAGACTTCTAAAAAGATATGAAAGGAAACAAAAGAAAGAATTTCCCTCCCCAACACATTAAATTTCAGTAAAATACAGATTCAAAAACATTCTTAGGCATAGGTTCACCAAAGTCAACCAAGAAAAGAAAGAGGTGTAATCTGATGCCATATATCAAAAATTTATGGCCAGGGAAAGAAAGAGAAGATTCTGAGAGAAACAAGAGAGAGCTGGTCTAACTCAGCTACAGACTCTAAGATCAGACCCTCAAAGTCATATTAGCTTCATAAAATAAACAGAAGAAAAGGTACTCAGCTTAGAACCCTTGCTCAGAGAGGAAGACATGTGGGAATTGAGTCAAGAAGTCTCCCATGCTGTAACAGAGGCAAGCCTGGACAGAACTGATCCAGGCAAGAACAGACAGAAAATAAATGTAAAAATCTGAAAACAAGATACAGGGAAAGAAGGAAGGAAGGGAGGAAGAAAAGACAGAAAAGATCTAGAAGGAAACCATTAACATTTGCTTCATGCCATAACATAACTTAAGGAGAATATGCATTCAATAAAGTATGAGCTCAAAGATAAACTGACAACAACACGAGAGTAAAAGGAAGATTTAACTGAAATAATATTATCATAAAACTAATTGATAAACCAGAGATGACAAGGAAGAATAGACACCACTGAATATGAAATTTTAAAAGACAAATAAAAATTCAATTAGAACAACACTAACAAATATAGAGAAAAGAAAAGGTTAAGATCCCAAATAATGGTAACTGGTGTTTCTGTGCTACAGAAACTACAAATAAAGCAGAAGCTGTGGTGAAAGGTATAGTAGCAAAAAATTCCCCCATACCATCACCCCAAGTGAAGGAAAAAACTGGATATGCAAGTCAGTTCCAAGAAAATTTGATATAGACACTACCTGGGTTAGCTACTGAACATCAGGAACAAAGAAAGAATTCTTTACATGTCCCGGAAAGCATACTACTACTGTGATGGTTAATTTTACGTGTCAACTTGACTGCCCAGACACTTGGCTAAACGTTATTCTGGGTAGTCTGTGAGGGTGTTTCTGCATGAGATTAACATTTGAATCCGTAGACGAACTAAAGCAGATTGCCCTCCCCAATGTGGGTGCCTCTCATCCAATCAACTGAAGACCTGAATAGAACAAAAAGGCTAAGTAAGAGGGAACTTCTACCTGACTGCTTGGGTCTTGAGACTGCCAGCTTTCAGACTTGACCTTACACCATCAGCTCTCCTACTTCTCAGACCTCTGGACACAGAATGGAACCATACGTCAGCTCTCCTGGATCTCCCACTTGGGACTTCTCAGACTCCATGACCACATGAGTCAATTCCTTATAATAAATCTCTATAAATATCATATATAGGATATCTCTCTCTCTCTCTCTTTTCAGTTCTGTTTCTCTGGAGACCTCTCATACACCTACAAAGAAGAAACAGATCAGACTGGCCTCATCTCATATGTCTTCCAATAACATATAACAGCCAAAGACTAGAGAAATAGCCATAAAATTCTAGTGAAAAGAAACTGACCAGTATCATTCATTCGGTCACACCTTTCTAGTATAAAAACAACAGATATTTTCAAACATGAAAGAACCAGGAATACGGTACCAATGTGTCCCTTTTGAAAAAATTATCTGACAATGAAATCCAAACAAATAAGAGATGAATTAAAGATCAAAGAAATTATAGTACAAAGACTGGTGAGGAACAACACTTCCATTTAAATAAAGAAGTTACACTAAAACAATGAAATTATAATTGCAGAAAGTAAACATTATCACTCTGGATAATTTGAAAATAATAATATAACAGCATTTGAGAGATGGGCAAAAGGGAGATGGAAGAGTGATGATGTTCATGTTTTCATTTTATACCACCTAAAATTGGGGGAAAATACATTTAAATGTTCTTCACAACTTCTTCTGTAACATTAGAGGGATATTTAGGAAATACCCCTAATGGAGAAGAAGAAAAACACTTACTTGAAGTTTAACAGTCCCTCCAGTTGTGTTTCACTTGATTTTTCTATTAAATTCAAAGGTTTTGGGCTTCCCTGGTGGCGGTGGTTAAGAATCCACCTGCCAATGCAGGGGACACGGGTTCGAGCCCTGGTCTGGGAAGATCCCACAAGTTGCGAAGCAACTAAGCCCGTGTGCCACAACTACTGAACGTGCGCTGTAGAACCCACATGCCACAACTACTGAAGCCCGTGCACCCAGAGCCCGTGCTCCACAACAAGAGAAGCCACTGCAATGAGAAGTCTGCTCACGGCCACAAAGAGTAGCCCCTGCTCACCGCAACTAGAGAAAGCCTGCGCACAGCAACAAAGACCCAGTGCAGCCAAAAATAAATTTTTTTAAATAAATAAATTTTTTTTTAAATTCAAAGGCTTTTTTAAATTGAGAAATAGCACTTATATCACAATGCCATTTTTATAAAGTATATCTATTTGACTGTATTCATAGAAAAATCCAGGTCCATCCAGCACTAACTGTGGCAATTTCTGGATGGCGGCATTCCAGTTGATTCACTCTTACTGTTCATTTTTACTTTCCTAAATAGTTTGAATTATTTTTAAAACACTAACGTAGTTTTTCTTTTTAAAAAAATACTAGAAGCTAATATGCAAAGATCTTAACAGGAATGGGAATATATCCAACTATTCTTCACTTGTTTTTCATACAAATTTTCAATTTCTAAAAATATCAAGTAGCTCCATAGCTACTGTCTTGCTATTAAAAATTTGACACAGTATTTTAAAAGGATGACTCAAAATTCTTTCACATAACTTCCCCTGCACTCTCCCTCAATGGAGAGAGCTAGAGAAGCTTTAGAAGGAAGAAAATTAGACCTCTTACCTCCTTCCACTGAATGTAAATGACTGCAGTACCTGCATTTTACCTCCACAGTAAATAAATTAAAATGACCCAGATACTGTCCTAAATAAGACTGAATTCATAAAAGTGTGGGCAGTGGCAGCAGGCAGATCTAGGATTGTATCAATATACAGACTCCCTCATTTTCTAGCTATATGACCTTGACAAGATCTTCTATCAGATTCTTAGGGGATAATAATACTGAACATGATATGTGATGGAAGGAATTAAACAGACAACATGTGTAAATAAATTGGCACATATTAGGTCCTCAGTAAATGATAGCTATTAATACTTTCAAAACAATTAATTATTTCATTTCATTGAAAGGACGAACTGGAGGAAGAACCCAGTTGGGGGACACTCTAGAAACCTCTCAAAAGGCAGTTTTTGCCACTCCTATGACATCTATTCAGTTATTTGTGTCTATGGTGGCAGAATGGGCCCTTCTCAGGTGAGTTAGACATGCCAGTTGTAACCAGGCAAAGCAGCAGCAGAAGCCTCTTTCCTCCTCGGCACTCTGTGGCCCCTCACGCAGTGTCACCTATCCTGGATTCAAGTAGAAAAAAGCCCTCTGCTCATTCTTTCATTTCATGGTGTCAGCTTTGTAGCATGTGTCTAGATTAATTTTTATGAGCCCTTAGACTATATCATTGACCAAGCTGTAAAGTGCAATCAGGTTGCCTGACTTCTCAGAAAACAGGTTTGTGAGATTGTGCTGAATCTTTCTGGGTGAATGAATGACCAAAATGAAAACCTCTCCCAGCCCTTCACTGAACCCTGGCACCACAGGGTGTGACTCTGCTTTTATCACTGGGCCCCAGAAACGCCCTGCAGGCCAGCTTCCCAGAGCATGAGCCCTGCTCTGCATGCCTGGTCCTTCAGAGGAGGGCATTTACAGGTCACACAGCTGTGCAAAAGGCATCATTCCTTAATAAAATAGGCAGCGCACCTTAGGCTGGGCTTTTGTGAGAGAAGAATAACACATGCTTTGTGGAGATGAAAGATAAGAAAACCCTGTGTCCTGGCTGCAGGTCCAAGTCCAATCTCTTATGTTCACGAAGCCCATCATCTGAGTCAGGAGCATATATATATATATATATATCAGGTCCATTATTACTGGGATTATTTTCCCTCCTTCAGTTTAGACCTTCGTCTTCTCTTATTCTGAGACCATGTATAAACAAGGTACAAAAGTACTATGTACTACTTTATGAGGCACCCTAAAAAACTCTGAACTCTCAGTTCTGTGTCAAAATCTGATGTGGGTCAGGCCTCAGGCCTAAATACTAGAGGCTGGGAAATATTTCCACAAGCATTGCTTACATTTGTCCCACCACTCGTATGTCCCTCCAGAAGGGTAGAGTTTTCAGAGGCACAGTCGCCATCTTACTTCTCTGTGAGCTGTACAATGTCTGGCACTAACAGGGGCTCCATAAGTATTCCGTGAATAAAAGAATAAAGGAATTAATACAGAGATAATTACAATAACTTTCCAAATGGATTTCTTATCCCCATCTTTTCCTTCCAAGTCACTCAATGTCACATCATTGCCCATTTCCTCCCCTTCAAATATTTCACTCCCTCATTCAAAAATCCTCATTGGCTTCTATTTGCCTGTACAGAAAAAGGCCTCTTTAGCCTGGCAATCAAGGCCATACAAATCTCTTCCAATATAATATCTCTATAATCCCTTCATAGTTCCTGGGTACCTACCAAACTCACCCACTCCCCCCTCACATCCCTACATGCTCCCCACACAAGTTGTTCTGTTAATCTGGAGCCCCTTTCACTCTCATCCCTACACAGCTGAATTCTACCTTGCTGGATTTTAAGACCCAGCAGAAAGAGGCCCTTAATGAATGATAAACAGTCACTGATATCTGGATAATTAATTTCTTCTCTCTTGTTATGTTTTTCAAGAATAGGGCTATGTACAGCCTCCACAATTGTTTTTTAAAGTTGATTTACAATATTATATTAGTTTCAGGTGTACAACATAGTGGTTCAATATGTTTATAGATTAGACTCCATTTAAAGTTGTTACAAAACCATGGCTATATTTCCCTGTGCTGTACAATATATACTTGTTGCTTATTTATTTTATACATAGTAGTTTGTGTCTCTTAATCCCCCACCCCTATCTTGCCCCTCTCCCCTTCCTTCTCCACCAATAATCACCAATAACCACTGGTTTGTTCTCTATATCTGTGAGTCTGTTTTGTTACATACATTCGTTTTATTTTTTAGATTCCACATGTAAGTGATAACATAGAGTATTTGTCTTTCTCTGACTTACTCCATTAAGCATAATACTCTCTAGCTCCATTCACGTTGTTCAGAATTAGCCTCCATGCTTTAAGAAGAGCTCTGACTGGGCAATCTCTGTGTAAAGTCTGGCTGTAGGAAAAACTTCTATCCACAGAAACAGATCCAACAGGATGTGTGTGTGTGTGTTTATTCATGTAATTGGAGAGGCCTGGTAAGTCCAAAATCTACAGGGCAGGCCAAAGACCCAGGAAAGAGTACAAAGGCAGTCTGCTGGTAGAATTCCTTCTTGTTCAGGGAGGTCAGTCTTTGTTCTACTCAAGCCTTCAACTGTTTGGATGAGGTCCACCCACATTATGGAGGGCAATCTGCTTTTCTCAAAGTCCACCAATTTAAATGCTAATCTCATCCAAACCAAAAAAAATAAAAATAAAAATATCCAGAATAATGTTTGACCAACTATCTGAGCACCACAGCCTAGCCAAGTTGACACATAAAATTAACCATCACACCTTCCAACATAGCCTCCTCCTCCTGCCACCACTACCAACCACAAAAGGGGGAGTTTCTCTTGGCCTCTTTATTCACCAAAACCGGCTCCAGGGATATTAGGCTCCTCCCAGAAAATCTGGGTACAGAATGGCAGAGGGTTTAGGTGGGGAGGGTGGAAGTTCCCCTTAGCACAGCTGAAATTTTCAGTCACTTTCAAGAACAATACCAAGAGAAATTAAAGGAAATGATTACAGATCATTCAAACAAGTTGCTAAGTTCCTAAAAAACAGATTTCTGGTTTTGCAGTTGCATACTTGTTTATAGTTGTATATATCTGACACCTGCCTGAGAAGCAAACAATTCCTCTTTTTAATTCCTAGAATTGTTGCTTTTCTTCCCACACCTTTTTTCACTCCTCCTCCCTCCTGGAAGAGGGGTTGAGGTATCTGGGGATAGACAGGCCTTCCCGGGAAGGTAACAGGTTAGGTAATTGCAGTTGAAAGTCCAGCTGTTGAAGAAAGAGATCAGCTACCGCCGGGCACTTGGCCTAAGACAGTTTTATACACCATAATACACCCAAGTTTGCTTTAAAAGCAAAGTCCCTCATTCTTATCTCACTGTCAATTGTCATATAAGGTAATAGTTCAGGCACAGAGATGCCCTCTCTTCCTCAGATCATGAGTTATTTTCTCACAGCTCTTTCCTAACAGTTTTACCCCTAAAATGGGAACTCAAGAACAAATCTCTGCCATGTTTACCCCAGGCCTGAACAGAACATGGTTTAATTTCTTTTGGTGTGAAATGGGGAAGATTTGGCCTCCTTGAAGGTAATGACCCATGCAGTTTCTTTTTTTTTTTTTTTTTTTTTTGCGGTACGCGGGCCTCTCACTGTTGTGGCCTCTCCCGTTGCGGAGCACAGGCTCCGGACGCGCAGGCTCCGCGGCCATGGCTCACGAGCCCAGCCGCTCCGTGGCACGCGGGATCCTCCCAGACCGGGGCCCAAACCCGTGTCCCCTGCATCAGCAGGCGGACTCACAACCACTGCGCCACCAGGGGAGCCTACAGTTTCTATTATTATATGATCCTTCCCTGATGTAGTTGAGCATCAATTCAGCTAACGTGGACTCAGGGGTTTTGCTGACAGGCCACTAGTTCATGACATGAAGTACACACCTCCAGAATCATCTGCCTAGCACATCTTTTCTAAGACACAACTCCTCCTCACCTATATTTTTTGCTACATGAGCCACTGTATGTGTACATTAGGCCCCAGATCCCCGGCTACTGTTCATTCCTTTACAGGTAAGCACCGGACTTGGCCTGAGCCACAGTCCTTTTTGTGGCCTGTGGCCTTGGAATTAGGTAGAAGTTGAACTAATCTCTCTCCAGTAGCTCCATACTTTGATATAAAACTCAGATGCTTCTGATAAGCAAGTCTTCCAACAAGTAGAGAAAGGCAGTCTGAAATGAGAGAGAGTGAAGCCAATATCCAGAGAGGCACGTGAGACTGAGAAAAATCTTGACAGCCTTCTAGTCCCTGGCTCAAAGTGTTTATAACCCAGCTGCATCTCTGCTCTTCCTGTGTTTTGATATTCAATGCTTCCTAGAAGTCGATGGAAAAAAAACCATCAGTAACCTTCCAACAAATTCTTTCTTGAATAAGGTAGTTTATTTTGGGTTTCTAACATTTGCAAACAAAAGGTTCTAAAAAGTATATAATGTGGCCAATGCCACATGGTGTGCTGATAAAAACATCGCCTGATTACTGGGAGAATTAAGTGAGATGATTAATGTAGAAATGCCTTGTCATCTGCAAAATACAATGCATAAATGTGGTTCTTCTAAAGTCTTTACATTCAATTAACTTGGAATGAAAATTTATGCTTAAAGAGCAAAGGGTTTTTCATGTTTCACAATCTTCTTACTTTTCATAAGTTTTGTAATGTTATCACTTTTTGTGATCTTGAGATTTATCTATGTAATATGAAGTCATCTTTACATTAACAGAACTTTGAATACAAAAGTAACATATTTCAGAGAAGTGCAATAATAACATTTGTAAAATAGCCTATTGCACATCTAAATCTGTAATACCTGGATGCTTAGGGATCTGTGAAGTTAGCAAGATATCCTGGGGCTACTTTAAATATTTTTCAACTTCTAAAGACAACTGTATATGCACCATACATTTATTTACACAAGTTAACTATAACATCTTCTTTGTTTTGGGCTAGAATTATATCAGTTCAGTCTGGCAACTGTCTAGCTCAAGTTGCTCAAAAGTTCTGATTGGCTGTTGATGATACCATAGGAATTTCTCTGATGAAACTGAGGGCTCAGACTGTTATGGGGTTATAATATCCAAACTGAATACCCACAGCAGAATGGACCTAGGAACAGGTACAGGTTGGTAGCCAAAACTAAGGAATCTGCAGCAGGGAATATTACTTATACATTCCTATGCTTACATAACTTCATTTGAGTGAGATAAGTATGGTTTTATTTACTAGGAAAAATGTTCAAAACATGAGATAAAAGGGGAAAACCAAAAAAGGAATCCTGGGTGAGGAAAAGATTGGTAACTTCTAGCCTGTAATATAACCTATAAGGTGTTTCCCTAGGCATGTTCCCCCAAACACTAATTCTGAGGTATTACAATGGAGTTATAAAAAAGAGTTACGTAGGAAAAAATATCTATATTTGGGAAACGCTGTGTCACACATACTTGTTTGTTTTGCTACATGCTTTCTCATAGCCTTTAACATCTTTGTTCTTGGTGAATTTCCAAGACGGTGTCTCCCAAACTTATCTGAATACCATGGAACTCTTCTTTTTTGAGGCATTTTACCAGACTAAAATACCATGAAACATACCTTGGGGAAAGACAATCTAATAAACTCTCATTAAATCCTTCCTATTTGTATTACCTGGCCCACACAGAGATTTATAAACAGAGCTGACCCCATCAGTTGGCAGAATATGTGAAATTAGAGTTGCTTCACACACCCACCAAAGAATCTCTTCCACCTCCCATCAAACCACCTTCATTTCTATCAGTAAAGTGTCATTTCTCTGGTTCTTGAATACTTTTTGCCGTTCACAACACAGATGCTCCTAAGAAGAGAAACAAATGAGGCCAGATTTCCTCAAGCACCTGTAGGAAAACACCTCTAGCAGCAAAGCAGGGTGAACTGAGAACCCTGAGGGTCTGAGTGAACCGACCTTGAAGCAGCTGAAAGCTCAACATTGGTAAGTCAAGTCTCCTGTTGGATTTGACATTTTACACCATAATACACCCAAGTTTGCTTTAATATAAAACTGTCTTAGGCCGAGTGCCCGGCCCGGCGGTAGCTGATCTCTTTCTTCAACAGTGTTTGGACCGCACAGACCCAGGGATGCCGCTTCTTCCAGCTTCCCACCACCCTCCAACCTCTTTTCCAGTCCCACCCTTCAGAACCAAGCACTTAGCCATGCTCGGCCTCTGGGACCATACAACACCTTTTTTTTTTTTTGAGCTTAGCTCCTTAGTGTGGATCAACCACGAGCTACCAGGTCTGTCAGAATTATTCAACCTAGCGGAAGGCCACGGATAACCGCCTGGTCAACCCGTATCTGCGGGCCTCCTACACCTACCTCTCCCGGCGCTTCTACTTCAGGCTCTGTTGGCCGCGGGCACCTCGACCAGTGGGCCGAGGAGAAGCGCAAGGGCGCCCGGCATCTCTTGAAGATGCAAAACCAGCGCGGCGCAGGACGATGTGAAACCCTCTTCCAGGGCGTGCAGACGCCGTCCCAAGATGAGGGGTGCGAAACCCCGGGTGCTGTGAAGGCCTCCACGGCCCTGGAGAAGAACCTGAACCAGGCCCTTCTGGACCTGCGCGCCCCGGCCGCTGCCGCGCAGACCCCCACTTCCGACTTCCGGGAGAGCCGCGCCCATGTGAACAGGTGAAACTCATCAGGAAGATGGCGACCACCTGGCTGACTTCGCGGGCTGCCGGCCCCAATGCAGGGCGGGGCAAGTAGTTCTTTGTGTTTTTTGTTTTTTGTTTTTTTTGCGGTACTCGGGCCTCTCACCGCCGCGGTCTCTCCCGTCGCGGAGCACAGGCTCCGGATGCGCAGGCCCAGCGGCCACGGCTCACGGACCCAGCCGCTGTGCGGCACGCGGGATCCTCCCGGACTGGGGTGCGAACCCATGCTCCCCGCATCAGCAGGCTGACCCCCAACCACTGCGCCACCAGGGAAGCCCGGCAAGTAGTTCTTTGAAAGGCTCACCCTCAAGCATGACTAGAGCCGCAGGAACCCAGAGACTCTTGAGGGGCCCCTCTGCATCCCCCCCGG
Organism: Tursiops truncatus; assembly: GCF_011762595.2. Taxonomy (NCBI): domain Eukaryota; kingdom Metazoa; phylum Chordata; class Mammalia; order Artiodactyla; family Delphinidae; genus Tursiops; species Tursiops truncatus. Next base: position 54,652,589 of record NC_047037.1, on the reverse strand, counting down.
TGTCAGGGCTTGGGCCTGAGCCTCTCCCTGCAGCCACTGGGCAGCTTTTTAACCACCTTGGAGCGCTCTCCCAAGCCGTGGACCAAATGGAAACAATAAAGCATTTTTGCATTAAAAGAAAGGAAATTTTTATTGCTTGGCAGCAAATACAATCGATACTATAAGAAGATGCACTACGTTATAGTGTCTGTAGGGGACCCTGTGTCACGTTGACCAGCTGAATGAGGAGTAAGCCTTGGGGAAGGGCTTTGGTTAGACCCCAAGAAGGAAGTCAGACAGAGGAAAGACACTGTCTGAAAGAGGAGGTGGGTGAGAGCCAAAGCAATTATACGGAGGCCAAGGATGTGTTTGTAGCTGTGGGCGGGCTCAGTCAAGTGAGGTGTTCACCCCACCCCCAGCAAGCGGGAGGAAGGGAGCAGAGCTGCGGAAGCGGTGTTGTGGGACCCGCTCAGGGAAGAGGCAGTCCCGGTTCTTCGTCGGAGGCTCTAATTCCCTTTCCTTTCTGGGCAGGAAGGCTGCTCTGTGGCCACAGTAACCTTTGCCTCCACTTCCTCTTTTTTTTTTCTGTTCCTTAACTTCATTTTTGTTGCCTTCTCCACACATTCTCTTGATTTCCTCTTCCACTCTCCCCCTAATTTAGACGTAAGGGTTATTACTGTCTGGGAGGTGGGGGGAGCTGGGAGGGACCGGGATCAAAAGTGTGTCAGCTCTTCATAGAGAAGGAAACAATTTCAGTTCCTTTCATTTCATGCCATAAGATCTACATGGATGTGAACACAGTGCGGAAGGGAAAAATAATGTTCCACCACTTTTTTCCCACTCTTTACTAACTGACATTGATGCCAGTGTTGGAAGTGGCTTTCGATATCACTGAGTTCTTGCGATTTTCAAGCTTTTGAAATTGAGAACTCTTTTTCAAATCAATTTATCGCGAACAAAGAACAATAGCATTTTTTTAAAAAATAAGGCACATTTTTATTGCATTTTTAATCCAATAATTCTTTATTATAACATATGCATTTAGTGATTGGTACGCAGGCCTCTCACTGTTGTGGCCTCTCCCGCTGCGGAATAGCATTATTTTTAGTGTATAGATGTTACCATTGTGTTCAGTATTCAGGACCCAGGAGAGGTAACAGAAAATAACTTTATTCCTTTCTCCTCACTGCCCCTGCATGCCAGTTCTTTGGGGCTGGTGTTCCCTGTTCTTTGGATGCAATTCAGTGCCAGCCTTTTCTGGTCATTCTCAGACTTAACCAAGAAAATAAGAAAGTCCTTTGCTCACTGTACTCCTCCAGACCATTTCGGTTCAGTTATTAATCGGATGACTCCAATGTAACCAAAACTCTGAGCTCCTTTCCAAGTTTGTGCTTCTCCACTCCACAGTGAAGATGGCTTTAAGCTGGGTCTGGCAAAGGGGCCGGGAGGAAGGGGCTTTGGGCTGGCTGATTCTTTAGCTTCGCACCTTCTTGTTCCACCTGCTTTGCCCCAGCTAATTAATGGAGTTTCTGACCCCTCCAGAATTAAAGGGTCAGGAGAAAGAGGGGAGGAAAAAGGCAAGGATATTCTTGCTTTAAACAGTCTATTAACTGTTTAAAGTTGACTCTTTCCTGGGGTGTTGTTATAGTTCTTGGAAGATTCTCTCTCTATAATGGACTTAACACTTGCTGTTCCTGTGACAAAGGTAAGTGAATGTCTTCAAACTGGTTTCTAATGAGTCTTTCATCAGTCCCTACCTCCAGCCTTTTCTACTGAGGTCTCCTTGCCACCCTAGGGAGCTCTCTTAGGTGGAACCTAAGGCAACCCCAAGCTAGTTCTTTCTCTTTCCGAGCCTGCATCTGGTCCACAAGAAGCATGCACCTCTGGCCTTTCACTCAAAGGGAGTGCAGTTACTTCCTAAACCACAGTCTGCCATTCCAGGTGGAAGCCAGCCACTGGCTCTAGATCTCTCCAAGTGAAGTCAGATGCAGGTCCACAGGGTCTCTTCAAACTGCAGGGGGCACAGATCAAGTAGTCCAGGTGGTCTCCCTGAAGCCCTGCTCACGGGTCATGGGGTGAGTGAAAAGCACCTCCTTTCCCCTCTCCATGGGTCAAGGGTACTAACAGCATACTGACAACACTCTCTAAAGCAATCTTCCAATTCCCATCCATTCCTGATCTCTTCAAATTTAATCCTTTTTTATTCCAAAGTGGGTGAGGGGTTAAGGTTGCAAAACTAGTTTCAACATCTCTTTGTTGGTTCCACATAGTCATCCAGTTTCTCCTACGATACAGTTTAAGTTCACATATATAACATTTGAACTAAGATGCTATTTAAATGAACTTAGAAATTTGAAAACAAGAGTTAAGAATGATCAAAGGTCAGCCTCCACCTCCATGAAGTCAAGTAAACATTTGCAGAACCTTAGAAATGCATGCATGAAGCCATCCCCGCTGATAAACACTGGTCTGTCCCAGCTCTTCCTATTAGAAAGGAGGAAACTAAGGCCTACATGCGTTAAGAGATTTGCTCAGGATCACATAAGTACAGGCGGCAAAATGATAACCAAATCACAGTCCCTCCACCGACTCCAGTAAGTTTATCACCATGCAGTCTTGGCCGACTTCTCTTGTCTCTCAAGAAACATAGGAAACTTGCATGGGTTGCGCAGCCTCTGTGGCTGTACAGTCAGAAGCCTGGCCTCAAATCCTGCCTCCTCATGCACCCCCCTGAGTGAACCTGAGCAAATCTCTTGTCCTCTCTAAGCCTCAGGTTTCTGTCTGTAAAATGACATTGATAACAGTAGGAAGAAAATAATGGGTAGTTTATAGGAAAGTGCTTTCCAAACTGCTATACCTTGGGCAACTGTTAGTTGCCATTATTATTATGATATGGGGGGAGAGGTGATGACAGTTTGTTCAGGATAACCTTAGTCTTAGGATTATTATGCGATTTCTTATAAGATCGCCAATGTGTCATGGTGTTTGGTCATAAGAAATGCATGACCTAAACAAGTTCCAAAATTTTTCATATAACTTTTCTGCAACTATAAGGCTATTACCCAGCCTATTAGAAATAAATATATTTTAAAGAGAGTGGTACACATGTTATACTAATGGTACAGTGTTAAAGAGCAGAAAAGGACACATACATTTTGTCTATATCCAAGAGCTATAAAAACAGCTAGATAAACAAACGGAGACTACAAAGTACCATGGAACTAAGGCACAAGCGTTACCACAGGCCTGGCAAAACCGTGTTCAGAGCAAAAGGACTTTCACCCCCAAAGACTGTGGAAGAGGAAATGGCCTTTCTCCAAGGAAACATTCGATAAGGGACCACGAGGCACCCACTTCAACACCACGTGGCGCCTGAGAGCCTTTCTAACACGCAGAGGACAAATACACACCAGGTGGTTCGCCCAACAGGAGTGACTGGACCTAATTAAAGTCAAAGACACAGAGAACGTCAGGGGATGTCAAGGAGCATCTTATAGAGACTCACAGAAAAGGTTGCCGGCATTGAAGGGTTCCTCCTGTAGGAAACTCTGCCCTTTATCCTTGCTTGACCTCCTTGGATTGCAAAATATATGCCATGCTCTTCTCTGACCTATGAGCCCTTAAGAAAGAGGGCGGGAGAGGAGTACTTAATAGCGGGAAAACTTTAATCTTCATTGTCATCGTTTTCTGAGAGAAGTGAGAGAGATCAAAGAAAAGGGTTTCACTTAGACTGGAAAACTCTAGTAGTTACCATCCAAATTCAGCCTTCCTGTAAGACATTATATGGCCAAGCTTACATTTGTTTTTATTTGCATTTATTAAAAGCAAGAAAAGCAAGTTTGGAATTAACCGTGTGTAAGTAAAAGCACTGAGCTCTGTAATCAGTATGTGGGTGGCTAATGCCTGGGTGGGTATTGGTGCAATGTGACGCAGGTAAACCAAGTGTCAGTTAACTTGCCAACAGGCTGCCTGCATCCATTTATTTCTGCTATTTCATTTTGCATATTTTCTCAGCATAATCATACATGTACGTAATAAATCACTTAAGTATTTTCTTCTACAGTTTAAAAGAACGTGTTCAATGGGAGGCACACTGACTTTTATTTTTTATTAAAAAGTCGTTTTCGGGCTTCCCTGGTGGAGCAGTGGTTAGGAATCTGCCTGCCAGTGCAGGGGACATGGGTTCGAGCCCTGGTCCAGGAAGATCCCACATGCCGCACAGCAACTAAGCCCGTGTGCCACAACTACTGAGCCTGCACTCTAGAGCCCGTGTCCCACAACTACTGAAGCCTACACGCCTAGAGCCTGTGCTCTGCAACAAGAGAAGCCACCGCAATGAGGAGCCCCCGCTCACCGCAACTAGAGAAGAAGCCCGTGCACAGCAACGGAGACCCAACGCAGCCAAAAATAATAATTAATTAATTAATTTTTTTTTAAAAAGGTCATTTTCCCTTTAGCACTAGGTTAAAGAGGCTCTGAGGACCGTCACTCTACTAGTCTATGAGTCTGATCATTCTACTGTGAAAGGCCAAACTGGGCTCAGCCCTGAAGAGATACTGTGCAATTTATTCAAGGCATTTGGGAGACTCTTGGGCATCCAGGCAAGATATGACTGAGTGTGGTTAAATGGGGAATGGGGAGAGCAATGAACATTCTGGAATGTGACCCTAAGATTAAAATCTCTTAAGATAAAATCTGTGTTCAGTCAGCATTCATTTGCCAAGCTGGGGGCCAGCTCCGGAGGCCCTCTGGATTTTTCAGACTTACTGAGCCACCATCTCTCTTCTGTGACTATGAGCCTCTCCACTGGGGAAATAGGGCCTTAACAATTTAGGTTCCCACAGGGAGAAGCCTAATTCCTGGAACGTAATAGTGGCCCAACACACATTGAACTATCATCAAACATCAAGCAGGTCATCAAACCCTAAATGTATTTTTCATCTAACCACTCTCCTTCAGTTGCTTCTTTCTCCCACAGGGACTGATGCTCTACAGGCAGGAACTAGTGAGTGAATGAATGAATAAATGGATGTGTTAATAGATGCGTATTGTCTGATTATATATAAAAGCATTTGTAGAGCTTGTGAATGTAATAGTGTTTTTTTCCTAATGTTGTTTTCTCGAATATGGTGTCATTATTCATTATGATAAATGCACCTTTATATAAGACTTTGTGCTATTTGCAAAATGCTTTCACACGCATCAGCTTATTTAATTCTCACAGCAGTGCTGCAAAGTAGATATTATTATCCTCCACATTAGATAAGAGGTGATTTATCCAAAGTACACAGTAAGTACAGAGCTGGACTTGAACCCAAGTTTTGCCACATATACTTAGCAGTCTTTCCTGGTTTGAAGGGTGAGTAGAAAGGCAAAGGTTGTAAGCATTTTAAACAGATGCTTGTTTCTGAAGATTTACTGGTGTGTAGTGTCCAGATAGGGGAAGTGGCATCTCTAAACAGCTGACAAGCTCTCCCACCAGTCACCTGGCTTGCCACTGGCTACATCTGCTGCTAAATGCACAGCTGGTCTTACGCCAGCTCGCTCAACAGGACTTACAACATTTGATTATAGCTACTTGATACTAAAGTAACTAGTGAAAAGAGGGAAAATTCAGACAACCAACCAATTATTATTTTGTCTACACAATGACAAACAACCTCTGGGGTAGATTTTTGTCTTTGAGTTGAGTTGCTAAATTCATGGAGATACCACAATTATTTCCTCTCCAGTTAAATGTCAGCCCACAACAAGGAAGCCAGCAGGCTTGAACAGCAGGAGTCAATATTAAAAAAAAAAAATTAGGCCTCAAAATGTGGCCTGCTTCCTAAGGCCCCTGGTGCCCTTTTCTGTGGTAATGATCTGTGTTGTTGGCATTGCAGCTGCAGACACACTTTATATCCTAGAGCTGAAAGGACCTTAGAAATCATTTAGTGCAGCAGTTTTCAAACTTTGGAAAAATGGTACTGAACAATTTATTTAAATGAACTCTAATATAGAAGCCCGATGAGCAAAGCAAATCCATGCAGATTTGCTTTGGTTGAAAAGGAGATTGTGATTAAGCCTGAGGGGGCCTTCCCAACAGGGCTCTAAAAGTGGGGTAACCTATCATTTTGCATGTGAGGAAATGAGGCCCAGAAAGCAAAATGACTAAGGTCAAGAACCAGGAAATCCACTTATGTGGTTCTGCTACTTTTAGAATGTCTACGTTCCTCATCTCAGTTTAACTTGCATTTCTGCCTGGATTCCAGCCTCCTTTCATATCCCATCCTAAGTCCATAGACTTACACCTGCTTACTGCATCCAGGACCACACTAGCATTCTAACCACTGCTTGGAGAACATCATATTTCCCAAATGTACCTGGTCACGAATTCACAGAAGCCCTTGTTAAAAATGCAGATCCTTAGATTCCCTTCTTTGCAGATTCTGATTCAGTTGGTTTGGGATGAAACCTAGGTGATTAGTGAAGTTTGGGAAACCCTTGCTGGATAGAATGGGCCAAGGATGTCCTCTCACAGGGGCAGTAAAGAGTAAACCTAGGGACTTCACTGGTGGTCCAGTGGCTAAGTCTCTGCACTCCCAATGCAGGGGGCCTGGGTTTGATCCCTGGTCAGGGAACTAGATCCCACATGCTGCAACTAAAATTCCCTCATGCCGCAATGAAGATCCCGCGTGCCACAACTAAGACCCAGCACAGCCAAATAAATAAATATTAAAAAAAAAAAAGAGTAAACCTATGTGGGCCATTCATCACCTATGCCAGAGAAGATCTCAATATTGTCAGGAAAGTTTTCTCTTTTCATCATAATCGAGGAATGTCATTTCTCTGGCATAAAGGAAAAACTTCAACCAAAAATTAAATTTCCATTCACTTTTGAGACCACAAGGTTTTGAGGGTGCATTGATCTGTAATGTCACGTTTGACTAGCCGGGTAGGAAAGCACAACTCACGGCGTGATCTCTGCTCCCTCGCCGACTGTCAGCTTTTGCTCAGGCACTCCCACGCAACTTGCTCTTTGCCCACAGGGCCTCCTTCAGGTCCTTGTTTCCTTCCCTAACCATGGGTGTGCTTCATACAATGTGCTGTTCCTCTCCATATGGCCTGGACTCCAGGATCAGCTAGACCCACTTACTTATCCACTCTAGACTTGCCGGCACGTCCGTGTAACTATATGTGGAACACACGGGTCTGCTCCCTGGAAGTATCCCAGCCCTCTACTCTGCTGGTACCACCCTTTCTTTTAACATTTACACTTATCCTCCCCACTTGTATATGAGATTTACCCCCCTTCCATTTTGTCTCAAAAAAAATTTTAAATATTTATCTTTCAAAATCTGGAGATTGTCTCCAGACAATCTCATGGTTTGTCTCATGACTTCCTTTCCAGAAACCATGTAGCTGTAACCTGTCTCTCCACTGACTTGACTCCAAACCCCTCTGCCTTGGTCTCTGATTTCGTTTCTGCTGATCTTAGAACTAGAGGATCACTCTTTTCCTTTGGAATAATGCTGCTGTTGGTGATGCTGGCCTCAAAGGAAGGGGTCACCCAGAACACTGGGCTTCTCATCACCTCATCATCCCTTAATTCCCTACATCACTATTAACACAGGCTACTATGTAAATAGACTGTATGAAGATCAGGGGATAATTAGAGGAAATAGATTTACAACTGGACGCCAAATATAAAAGTTGAAGGAAAGGGGATTTCAAACACAAGATAGGGGTTTCCTCATGGACAGATTCCGGTTCCTAGCCTTGGTCCTATCTCTTGAGGTCTTCAAAGAGAGCCCCTCCATGATCCTTCACTGTATGAATAAGAACCCTCCATGGCACAGATTAATTATATTTACCCTAGAGTGTGTCTCAACCACACCCACGTTGCTCCCCAACACACACACACACACACACACACACACACACACACACACGCATGCATGCATGTACACAGCCTACATGCATGTACCTCAGGACAGGCCATAGGATACATGGTCTGTAGCAGCACTCTGAGAGTATCACCCACACTGGAGAGCAGGGGATATGAAGACAGTTTGGGGCAGATTCCAGACTTCCATATCCTATCTATCTCAGGGTCACTCTGCAAGTATAAGGTGAAGCTACACCTCTTTATTCTCTATCTCTACTCCTGTTTGTCTCTGGGCCACTTTATTTATGTATTTATTTTTACTGAGGTATATAGTTGATGTGCAATATTATATGTTTCAAGGTGTACAACCTAGTGATTCATAATTTTTTAAATCTCTGGGTCACTTTTAAAATATGCACACATGCACATACATGCACACACTCTCAAGAAGAGACAAAAAGTCACTTTCCTAAAGCCATCCTAACCTGCAAAATTTTCCCAACCCAAGAGAAAATACCCTTTTATACAACTATGCAGAGGAATTAGAGATCCCTTTAGCCCAATGTCCTTGTTGCAACCCCTGCCTTCTTACCCACAACAATCAGGCTGAGTGGATTGCTCACGTAGCATATGGGTGGCACCACAAAGATGGGAGAAAGCCAGTCCCGTGCTTTGTCCATCTGGTTATGATTTTATCCTCTCCCAAACACTGTGAGGTAGGTGGAGCAGATAAGGCATCTCGCTAGTTATCTTTCGATGTCCGTCCTCTCCTTCCATAGTAATAGAGTTTTACCTGTACACATGGCTACTTAGCTAAAGACCACTACCTTAAAACCATTCCTGAAGCTAGAAGCAGTCATGTGACCACTGGTCTGGCCAACGGAATGTGAGAAAGTGCTTTGTGTCATTTTTCTCAGTTTGCCCTATAAGAGATTGATGTATGTTTCTGACCGTGTACTTCCTTCCTGATGGCTATAGCATGGCTAGAACAAAAGCAGGCACCTTAAACCCAAAGGTGGACTACCTATCTCTGGGCTTCTGCAGAGAAAGAGATCCGCATCTACTTTGTGTAAGCCAACGTATGTTGGGTACTGTTTGTTACAGACGCTTAGGTGGAGCCCTGTCGAGCACAGTGGCCATCCTCATAGATGCCAAGTTTCTTGCAGGAAACATAATCAGTAAGAAGCAGAGCTGAGCCTTGCATCTAGTGTTCTAACCATACAGCTCTCCTCATCCATCCTAAAGATGTCTTTGTCAGAACTTGAATACTTTTTAAGGGACTAGAGATATCACAGTATGAAATGTGACATTTTATTTCATGTCATTTTGTAGTTTCCTTCTTTAGAATAGTTACTAATTTCGCTTCTGTTAAGATAATGCTGTCTGTCCAATGATCATCAGCGTCTACCACAACAGCAGCCTTCACTTAGCCTGGGAGCTTAAGAGCATAACACATTTTCTGGAAGCAATGATTTCTTTCTCTTTAGGAGGTTCAGAAGGGAATTTATAGTCCTGAAACTTAAAGGCAGAAGTCTTTTAGAACCAACAAGGATAAAAGGGGCTTTACAAATAAGTAGAGGAAATGAGGGTCCAGATAATGAGAGCTCATTCTTATTGACTCAGGGAATGTAACTCCCTCTCTCAATCCTTCTCCAACAGTCCTGCTAAGCCCCGCAAGTGAATAAAAGTGAAATGACCTTATCATTGCCAACAAAAAAAAACACTGGGTGGCAGAAATTTAATTTTAAATCACCATTCCTCATCCTTACCAGGAAGAATAAACCACCATTTGACAACCTACGCTAACTCCATCCAAAGAATGGATGTTATTAACCCTATTTTTGGATTTACTTTAATAATGAATAATAGCAAACTCATATAGCATTTACTGGGTTCCAATGCCATTCTGTGTGATTTTTACATATTAACTCTTCTAAACTTCTTACAACTATATGAAGTAGGTACAATTGTTTTTTCCATGTTACAGGCAAGGAAACCAAAGGCATAAATATATTTTACATGCTTGTTAGTAGACTAAATATATTTTAGTATGTATGAAAAATGCCACCGTCTAGAGATCTTTTTGCTGGTGGTATGCTGAATGATAATTAATGAAGTGTGAGCATTCACATTTCCCTCCCACCTGAAACTATACTCCACTGAAACTAACCTGCTTCCTCAGCAGGTAAAAATAAATTATCCAACGCTACTGGGCTTGTACCTAAAAGTCACATTATTTTCAGTTGGATCAAGTGTTCTGTTCAGGAAAGTGGTGTCTTCATGTTTTAGGAAGCACATCTCTGTGTTGAAATTTTTCATCATGTTGTTCATCTGTTTATTATCACTCCACAGGTTTTTTTTCCTTAAAACATCTGGTTTATTGCCATATAAATTTCCATAAGAACCGGAATACTAAGATTGATCCTTGTTTTAGAAAAAAGTGAATACTTATCTTTCAAAATACGTACTTAATGAGAATTAATAATTAACAAAGAACCCACAAAATTTGCATTGGATTTTGATCATTTTAGTTATGAGCCAGCTCTTCAAGTGGAATTTATTTATAACTCCCTGTTTTCTTAGAATAATTCCAAAGATTTTACAACTTTTTAGTGTCAAGACAATATTATCATGTTGTATTATCACATTGTTTTACAGTATCCAATTCTGCCATGCAAATGTTGAAATAGTGTTGTTGCTGGACAATTCAAAGTTGGACAGTCCAAATTGCTTTTCTTCTTTAAATAATACTAATTTTCCTCTATGCTATATGTGGCAAAAATTCATAATTTTCTCCATTCTCACCTTTTTCTATTTGGGACAACAAAGTGATTGACTAATAAAAGCAAAAACTAACAAAACTTCTTAACACATAGAAGTGGCCATGTGTTCTGACCAACGAGGTATAAGTGGATGTCACTGGGTGAGACTTTTAAGGATCCTCTTTAAAAGCAGTCCAGACTCAGCTAAAAGTATTTTGCCTTGTCCTTTCCTTCTTCCTTCCTGGAGAGTAGCTGTGATGCCAGGAGTTGTGCCGTAAGTTTGGGCTCATGAGGTAACAAGCACCCATTAAGGACAGCTGAATGGAAGTACAGAAGGAACCTAGATTGTACTGGTAACAGGGAGCCACCACACTGGCCCTGTACTGTCAAGCTCCAGACATCATGTAATGTGAAGAAAATAAAAGCCTTCATTTGCTGAAGCTTCTGTTTTCCTGGTTTCCATTACTCACAGCCAAGTACAGTTTCTGACTTCTAAGTGAAGTCAGAACTTCAACATCTTGAAGCTTAAAAATTGGGATAGGTCTACAAAGCATGGTTAAACATTCTGTTATATAGCCATTAGGTATTTCCAAATAATATTTGAAATCAAATCATCTGTTGGTGATTCAGATCAATCATTTGAAAATATGATCCAGTTATTAAGATGAAAATACTAATGCAACCATCCAGTCTCCATTTATTTCAGTAAAATAAGTTTGGACATAAAAAAGAAGACATGCACTATGATTTTCTTTTTCCTGTGGAAATTGACAAGAAGTACAAAAAGTTTGGGGATTTTTAGCATGAAGAATTCTTGTGCTCAGGAATATCTGTAGTATTGTCACACAAGTAAATGGACTTTTAGCTTTAACAATGGAAGCAATAGGAACCTCTAAATTACAGAATTGAAATAAGTATGAAAAGTACTACTAATAATGAGTTTTTCCTATATGTATGTACATGTGACGATAGTGATAATCGCTACTATTTTTTTTTTCAGAGTACAACAACATTTAATAGTCAGAAACAGTTGTACAGTGTTACTATCAGTCACAGAAGCTGTGCTGGACAACAGGAGCTGGCACATGGCTGGGCCCATGTCCTCATCCCTGTGGCCTGAGGGGAGACCACCATCTAATATGCTCCAGGTTCCACTACTCTTCAGAGGAGGAGTGTAAGCCCCACATGCAAGAAGAACCCCTTGCCCCCAGTGTCAAATGGGATGTGAGAGTTATGATTAAGGGGAAACCCTGTGCAAGGTGTTAATGGGGTTCAAAGGGGTAGGGATTACCCCTGTTCTCCATTTCCCAAAGGTGCTCACTTTTCCAGTTTCTTCATCCGTTCATCAATGTTGGCAAAGTTCCCCCCAACTGTGGACAGGTTTTCACACAGCATTATCTGCACCCGGGTCAAGAGGGTAGCATTGTGCTTGAGGGAACAAACAATCATCTGCTGTGTGGTATCCAAGTATGTCAGAAGCTGACCAAACTGCATGGTTTGTTCATGCAATATAGCTACTTTTTTTATATATATAAATTTATTTATTTATTTATTTTTGGCTGCATTGGGTCTTCGATGTTGGGTCTTCATGGCTGCACACAAGCTTTCTCTAGTTGCAGCAAGCGGGGGTTACTCTTTGTTGCGGTGCGCGGGCTTCTCATTGCGGTGGTTTCTCTTGTTGTGGAGCACGGGCTCTAGGCACGTGGGCTTCAGTAGTTGTGGCACGTGGGCTCAGTAGTTGTGGCTCGCAGGCTCTAGAGCACAGGCTCAGTAGTTGTGGTGCACGGGCTTAGCTGCTCCACGGCATGTGGGATCTTCCCAGACCAGGGCTCGAACCCGTGCGCCCTGCACTGGCAGGCGGATTCTCAACCACTGCGCCACCAGGGAAGTCCCATAGCTACTATTTTTAATGGGCCGAGTTCTGTAGTAGATCTTGGGACTTAGAAGCAGGCCTTTTGACTAACCTCAAAATCTAGGTTTTATTTCTCTAAATCATTAGAGCAGAAGGATCCTACGCCTGAAGAAGAAAGGTGTTCAGTGGATTTATTGATGGATTGCCAAGTTTATTCTTTTGTAGAAAAGAATAGAGATTTGGAGAGGCATTTTATGTGATTAAAAATTCTCTCGGTGGTTGCTCCTAACCACAACTGTATTCCTTTTCTATTGCTGTACAATAAATTATCACACACTAGTGACTTACGCAATACCCATTGTCACCTCACACGTTCAGTAGGTCAGAAGTCCAGTAAGCCATACTGGGTTATCAGCTCAGGCTCTCACAAGGTTGAAATCAAAGTGTCCGTCAAGCCACAGTCTCATCTGGAGCTTGGGACCCTCTTCCAAGCTCACTTGGATTGTCGGTAAAATCCAGCTCTTTGCAGTGTAGGTCCCCATGACTTGCTGGCTGTCAGCCAGGCTCTTCAGGTTCTAGCCATGTGCCTCCTTCTCTCACAACCTGGCAGTTTGCTTGTCCTCAAAACAGCAGGAAAACATTTTACTAATGCTTTACCTTCTTGTAAGGAACTCATTTGATAAGTCAGGCCCACCCAGTATAATCTCCCTTGTGAATAACTCAATGTCAGTTAGTAACCTAATCATAGGAGTGATATCCCATCATATTCACTGCTCCTATCCACAATCTGAGGGAGGGAATTTTAGAAGGTATGTGCACCAGGGGACAGAATCTTGGGGTCATCTCAGGATCCTTTCTGTCACAACAACCTACAGCATTTTGTTGCTTAGAGAAGTGGTTATAATGCTTTGTTTTATTTATTTATTTATTTTTGGCTGCATTGGTTCTCTGTTGCTGCGTGCAAGTTTTCTCCAGTTGTGGCGAGCAGGGGCTACTTTGTGGTGGTGCATGAGCTTCCCATTGCGGTGGCTTCTCTTGTTGCAGAGCACGGGCTCTAGGCACACGGGCTTCAGTAGTTGTGACACGGGAGCTCAGTGGCTGTGGCTCGTGAGCTCTAGAGCACAGGCTCAGTAGTTGTGGTGCACAGGCTTAGTTGCTCCGCAGCATGTGGAATCTTCCCGGACAAGGATTCTTAACCACTGTGCCACCAGGGAAGGCCTGTAATACTTACTTTAATTCAGAGGAATTCCTTCCTATGAAGAGAAAGGTAATGCCTATATCTTACCTAATTATCTGGAAGTGTCATTGTCAGCACTGCACTGTTTTGAGGTTACGTGTTCAACACTTTAGGATGACTGTCCCATCAAGCTAGAATAAAAGGAGATTAAGCGTTCCTTCCTAGTCTATGCTTTTGTACACATGCCATAAGCATTGTACTTTCAGACCTCCATCCATGGGGTTGGCACCCAGGAGTTTTCTCCGCAGGCCAGTTCTGCTGTGTGGCTCCGGAGCTGGCAGCAATGAGGGCAAGTCCCTCATTAGGCTGGTTCTTCAGTTTGGCTCTAGACTTCACTTATGGATACTTAGCAGTTTTCTTCTGCCTTTCCAGTTACTTCCTAAGCTACCTAATATCCTTTATTAGATCTATTTCAGTAAAAACTAGCTTGAGTGAATTCTTTTATTTGCAAATAAGAACACTGACCAATTCAGTAAATAATGGCAGATGTGATGGTGGACAAGAAACCTTTCAGGAAATGAGAATGTGTGGCTGTTTATTCGATGTGGTCAGGTTAAAAGGCAACGAGAATCCATGGCAGCAGTGGAGAGAGTTACTTATATTATCACTTGGTCGTATGGAATGAGGAGCCTATCAATGCAAAACTTTCAGGGACCAAATAGTTGCAGTTTTGTTAGGGTAGGAAGGCGTGTGGAAGAAAAGACTGAAGATAAGTCTAGGTGCTTCTAATTATTATGGGAACAAAAAGGAAGTGTGATGGTTAATTTTATGTGTCAGGTAGGCTAGGTCATGGTACCCAGATATTTGGTCAATGTATGCATACGTAACCACACACACACACACACACACACACACACACACACACAATCCTATTGCTTCTGTTTCTCTGGAGAACTCTGACTAATACAAATAGACTTAAGTTTACCATGACCGGGATCAAGTTATGATGATAAAGCTACATATGCCCTAAAAAAATGCCTTATGTGGCCACAGTGTTGTTACAACTGAAAACGTAACACACAGTGTTAATCCTATGGATTGTTGGATTACATCAGCTGATTTCATAGTCTTATTGCTTCTCTTATATGAAAATGAAGCTATTGTTTAGGGAAGAGTAATACCACCCCACAGACCCCTAACAATTAGAATGAGACACACGGGAGGAGTCTGGTGGTTCACTGTACTCTAAGTTGCCTAGTTTCACGGAGCACTCCCGTGCCAGCTGAAGCAGCCCTTCCTGAACTATCTGATGAGGATGCCCCTGTCTTTCGTGAATTCCATGTATGTAATGGCCTAGACAGAGGCAATTCCTTTGTAAGGGAAATCGACTTCTCCTCATTCTCCTCCTCTGAAAATCCTCATTGCCTACAGACTTATAATTAGAAATTTCCAGGGGCCAATTACAAAGTCAAACCAGGAAGGAAAAAGCATACATACATGAATGTACACATGCATACACACACACAAGTAAGCAAGATTTTGCCAATATATAACAGCAAAAATCTGGGGAATATATGTGGGAATGGGTTTTCAGCATGCTTGACGTAGATAGATTTTCCAGTGATGGCAGAATAATATCTTCCATTTCACATGCCCCTCTTTGACTCTTCTCCCGTCAAGACTTTAGGTCTCTTTTCCTTCCTCGTGAATTTGAGTGGGCTTGTGGCAGAAGTGAAATTTTGTAAAGTTGTGTGACTTCGAGGCTGCATCATAAAGGGCAGTGGTTTCCACCTGGCTTTCTTTGGAATGCTCACCCTTAGAATCTAGACACCATGCTGTGTGGTAGTCCAAGCGACCACATGAGGAAGTCACATGCAGGGCTCTGGACCCATGACCTCAGCTGAAATCCCGGGCAAAGTCTTGCATCAGTCACCCGACAGGTGAGTTAGTAGGCCTCTATTCAGCTCCCCACCACACTCCAGCTTCCAAATCTCTCCAGCTGAGGCCTCCAACATCATGGAGCAAAGCTGTCTTCACTATACCCTTTCTGAATTCCTGACTCTCAGAATCCATGAGCTTAACCAAAAAAAGTTTTATGGCACTGACTTTGGGATAGCTTGTTATACAGCATTAGTAGCTTAGCCAGTCCTTAGGTCAGTGAATGTAAATTTAGATTGGTCTGAGTTATTGAAATGAATGCACTTACTACAGATTCTGGAGTCAGTATGCTAGGTCAAATATTTAGAGTTTAAAGTTTTGCTCAGTTAGCTCACTGAAACCTGGATTTAGTGATGGTCTTCCATAAATGAAGATGTAAAAGAAGTTGTCTGATATTATGAACAGGAAGAAATACAAAGATTTGGGATAGATAAGAATGTTGGTGAATATTTATAATTTGTAAACCACTCACACACATATGAATACACACACACACACACACACACACACACTGTGGCCCTCAAAAGAGCCCAGAAGAAACTCCTTTTACCATACCATTGAAAAATAGATTGACAAGTAGAAGGCCAGCATCTTTGAAAAGTGTTATTCTCTGTGGGCAAGGGACTCTACCATGGAAATGTGCTCTCTGATGAGCAGATCTTTGGTTGACAGAAGTCTAACAGCAGTTTTTCACTTCAAGAGAAAAGGTGGACATGGTTATGGTAATAGACTATTACGCCATCACAAGAGTCATATGATACATAAGTGCTAACTTGTTACAAGATTCTCAGTACAAAAATATAGGGGCAAACCATGAAGATCTTTCTTACAAAACACAAAACAAAAATAAATAACAACAAAACAATAAAAGCTTCTTATTCTGGAGAACAAAAGCATAAAAATGAGCTGCCACAATACAGTCAAAACCCAATAACCAATGCCCAGACCTGAGTCAGTTCACAGACCTGGAAGTCCATTAATGAAGGAAGGAGCCCAGAAAACCCCTAAGAAAAGACCCTAAGTGACTGCCTTTTCTCCATTGTACATTCTTGCCTTCTTTGTTTTATATTAGTTGACCATAAGTATATGGGTTTTATTCATGGGCTCTCCATCCTGTTCCATTGATTTATGTGTATGTTTTTGTGCCAGTACCCTGCTGTATTGATTACTGTAGCTTTGTAGTATAATCAGAAGTCAGGGAGTGTGATCACTCCAGCTCTGTTCTTCTTTCTTAAGCCTGTTTTAGCTATTCAGGGTCTTTTGTACATCCAAACAAATTTTACAATTATTTATTCTAGTTCCGTGAAAAATGTCATGGGTGTTTTGATAGGGATTGCATCAAATCTGTAGATTGTCTTGGATATAATGGACATTTTCCATAACATCTTATGGAAAAACCCAAACAAACCTTTTGGCTAACCCAATACAATGGAGATAAAACAGTCTCTTCAATAAGTGGTGCTGGGAAAACTGGACAGCTACGTGTAAAAGAATGAAATTAGATTAGAACATTCTCTAACACCATAAACAAAATAAATTCAAAATGGATTGAAGACCTAAGTATAAGACCATATACCATAAAACTCCTAGAGGAAAACATAGGCAGAACACTCTTTGACATAAATCACAGCAATATTTTTTTAGATCTGTCTTCTAAAGAAAAGGAAATAAAAGCAAACATAAACAAATGGGACCTAATTAAACTTAAAAGCTTTTACACAGCAAAGAAAACCATCAACAAGACAAACAGACAACCTACTGAATGGGAGAAAATATTTGGAAATGATATGACTGAGAAGGGATTAATATCCCACATACATAAACAGCTCATACAACTAACCATCAAAAAAAGAAACAACCCAATTTAAAAATGGGCAGAAGAACTGAACAGACAATTTTCCAAAGAGAAAATGCAGATGGCCAACAGGCACATGAAAAGATGCTCAACATAGGTAATCATCAGGGAAATGCAAACCAAAACCACAATGAGATATCACCTCCCACCTCTCAGAATGGCTATCACCAAAAAGAACACAAAGGGCTTCCCTGGTGGTGCAGTGGTTAAGAATCCACTTGCCAATGCAGGGGACACGGGTTCAAGCCCTGGTCTGGAAAGATCACACATGCCGCGGAGCAACTAAGCCCGTGTGCCACAACTACTGAGCCTGCACTCTAGAGCTCACGAGCCACAACTACTGAAGCCCTAGAGCTTGCACCTAGAGCCCATGCTCCACAACAAGAGAAGCCACTGCAATGAGAAGCCTGCGCACCACAACGAAGACCCAATGCAGCCAAAAATAAAAATAATAAAAATAAATACATTTATTAAAAAAAAATCACCCTCATTTATGTGAGGCACTTTAAATAGTAAATGCATTAAATCCCTATCACCCCACAAAATATGAGCTATTTTTTTTTTAAAAAAAGAACACAAATAACAAATGTTGACAAGGATATGGAGAAAAGGGAACACTCATACACTGCTGGTGGAAATGTAAATTGGTACAGCTACTGTGGAAAACAGTATGGAGGTTTTTCAAAAGACTAAAAATAGAACTACCATATGACCCAATTCCACTCCTGTGTATATATCCAAAAACAAAACAAACAAACAAAAACGCTAATTTGAAAAGATACATGAACCCTAATGTGTTCATAGCAACATTATTTACAATTGCCAAGATATGGAAGCAATCTAAGTGTCCATCAACATATAAGTAAAGAAGACGTGGTATATATATACCACTCAGCTATGAAAAAGAATAAAATTTTGCCATTTGCAGCAAAATGGATGGACTTGGAGGGCATCATGCTAAGTAAAATAAGTCAGCGAAAGACAAATAATGTATGATATCACATATGTGGAGTCTAAAAAATAAAACAGAAGAGTATAACAAAAAGGAAGCAGACTCACAGATATAGAGAACAAACTTGTGGTTATCAGTGGGGAGGGTGGGGAGGGGCAATATAGGGTTTGCAGAGTGGGAGACACAAACCATTAGGTGTAAGACAGGCTCAAAGATGTATTATACAACACAGGGAATATAGCCAATATTTTGTAAAAACTGTAAATCAAAAGCAACCATTAAAAACTGTATAACAGAGGAGCTTCAAGATGGCAGAAGAGTAAGAAGTGGAGATCACCTTGCTCCCCAAAAATACATCAGAAATACATCTAAATGTGGAACAACTCCTACAGAACACCTACTGAATGCTGGCAGAAGACCTCAGATTTCCCAAAAGGCAAGAAACTCCCCACGTACCTGCGTAGGGCAAAAGAAAAAAGAATAAACAAAGACAAAAGAATAGGGACGGGACCTGCACCTCTGGGAGGGAGCTGTGAAGGAGGAAAGGTTTCCACACACTAGGAAGCCCCTTCGCGGGCGGAGACTGCAGGTGGCAGAGGGGGAATCTTCGGAGCCATGGAGGAGAGCACAGCAACAGGGGTGCGGAGGGCGAAGCGGGGAGATTCCCGCACAGAGGATCAGTGCCGACCAGCACTCACCAGCCCGAGAGGCTTGTCTGCTCACCCACCCGGGCAGGCGGGGGCTGGGAGCTGAGGCTCGGACCTCTGGTTGGATCCCAGGAAGAGGACTGGGGTTGGCTGCGTGAACACAGCCTGAACAGGGCTAGTGCGCCACAGTTAGCTGGGAGGGAGTCCGGAAAAAAGTCTGGAACTGCCTAAGAGGCAAGAGACTTTTTTTGCCTCTGTGTTTCCTGGTGCGCAAGGAGAGGGGATTAAGAGCGCCGTTTAAAGGAGCTCCAGATATGGGCGCGAGCTGCGGCTATCAGCACGGACCCCAGAGACAGGCATGAGACACTAAGGCTGCTGCTGCAGCCACCAAGAAGCCTGTGTGCAAGCACAGGTCACTATCCACACCTACCCTCCCGGGAGCCTATGCAGCCCGCCACTCCCAGGGTCCCGTGATCCAGGGACAACTTCCCCGGGAGAACGCATGGCGCGCCTCAGGCTGGTGCAACATTGCGCCGACCTCTGCCACCACAGGCTTGCCCCAAACTCTGTACCCTTCCCTTCCCCTGGCCTGAGAGAGCCAGAACCCCCAAATCAGCTGCTCCTTTAACCCCGTCCTGTCTGAGTGAAGAACAGATGCCCTCAGGCGACCGAAACACAGAGGTGGGACCAAATCCAAAGCTGAACCATGGGAGCTGTGCAAACGAAGAAGATAAAAGGAAATTTCTCCCAGCAGCCACAGGAGCAGCGGATTAAAACTCCACAGTCAACTTGATGTACCCTGCATCTGTGGAATACCTGGATAGACAACAAATCATCCCAAATTGAGGAGGTGGACATTGGGACCAATGATATATATTTTTCTCCTTTTTCTATTTTTGTGAGTGTGTATGCTTCTGTATGTGATTTTGTCTGTATAGCTTTGCTTTTACCATTTGTCCTAGAGTTCTATCGGTATGTTTTTTTTGTTTTGTTTTGTTTTAGTATAGTTTTTAGAGCTTGCTATCATTGGTGGATTTCTTTTTTGGTTTGGTTGCTCTCTTCTTTCTTTCTTTGTTTTTTATTACTTTTTTGAGCTTATTTTTAATCATTTTTTATTTTACTAACTTTATTTTTTCTTTCTTTCTTTCTCTTTTTCTCCCTTTTATTCTGAGCCATGTAGCTGACAGGGTCTTGGTGCCCTGGCCAGATATCAGGCCTGTGCCTCTGAGGTAGGAGAGCTGAGTTCAGGACACTGGTCCACCAGAGACCTCCCAGCTCCACATAATATCAAACGGCGAAAATCTCCCAGAGATATCCATCTCAATGCCAAGACCCAGCTCCACTCAACGACCAGCAAGCTACAGTGCTGGACACCCTATGCCAAACAACTAGCGAGACAGGAACACAACCCCACCCATTAGCAGAGAGGCTGCCTAAAATCATAATAAGGCCACAGACACCCAAAACACACCACCAGACGTGGACCTGCCCAACAGAAAGACAAGATCCAGCCTCATCCACCAGAACACAAGCACTAGTACCCTCCACCAGGAAGCCTACACAACCCACTGAACCAACCTAAGCCACTGGGGACAGACACCAAAAACAACGGGAACTACGAACCTTCAGCCTGCAAAAAGGAGACCCCAAACACAGTAAGATAAGCAAAATGAGAAGACAGGAAAACACACAGCAGATGAAGGAGCAAGGTAAAAACCCACCAGGCCAAACAAATGAAGAGGAAATAGACAGTATATCTGAAAAAGAATTCGGAGTAACGATAGTAAACATGATCCAAAATCTTGGAAATAGAATGGAAAAAATACAAGGAATGTTTAACAAGGGCTTAGAAGAACTAAAGAGCAAACAAACAACAATAAAAAACACAATAATTGAAATTAAAAATTCTCTAAAAGGAATCAATAGCAGAATAATGGAGGCAGAAGAACGGATAAGTGACCTGGAAGATAAAGTAATGGAAATAACTACCACAGAGCAGAATAAAGAAAAAAGAATGAAAAGAATTGTGGACAGTCTCAGAGACCTCTGGGACAACATTAAATGCACAAACATTCGAATTATAGGGGTCCCAGAAGAAGAAGAGAAAAAGAAAGGGACTGAGAAAATATTTGAAGAGACTTTAGTTGAAAACTTCCATAATATGGGAAAGGAAATAGGCAATCAACTCCAGGAGCTCAGAGAGTCCCATACAGGATAAATCCAAGGAGAAACATGCAAAGCCACATATTAATCAAACTATCAAAAATTAAATACAAAGAAAAAAATATTACAAGCAGCAAGGGAAAAACAACAAATAACACACAAGGGAATCCCCATAAGGTTAACAGCTGATCTTTCAGCAGAAACTCTGCAAGCCAGAAGGGAGTGACAGGACATATTTAAAGTGATGAAAGGGAAAAACCTACAACCAAGATTACTCTACCCAGCAAGGATCTCATTCAGATTTGACAGAGAAATTAAAACCCTACAGAGAAGTAAAAGCTAAGAGAATTCAGTACCACCAAGCCAGGTTTACAACAAATGCTGAAGGAACTTCTCCAGGCAGGAAACACAAGAGAAGGAAATGACATACAATAACAAACCCAAAACAATTAAGAAAACGGCAATAGGAACATACATATGAATAACTACCTTGAACGTAAATGGATTAAATGCTCCAACCAAAAGACATAGACTGGCTGAATGGATACAAAAACAAGACCTGTATATATGCTGTCTACAAGAGACCCATTTCAGACCTAGGGGCACATACAGACTGAAAGTGAAGGAATGGAAAAAGATATTCCATGCAAATGGAAATCAAAAGAAAACTGGAGTAGCAATTCTCATATCAGAAAAAATGACTTTAAAATAAAGACTATTACAAAAGACAAAGAAGGACACTAACTAATGATCAAGGGATCAGTCCAAGAAGAAGATACAGCAATAGTAAATATTTATGCACCCAACACAGGAGCACCTCAATGCATAAGGCATATGCTAACAGCCATAAAAGGGGAAATGGACAGTAACACAATCATAGTAGAGGACTTTAACACCCCACTTCTACCAATGGACAGATCATCCAAACTGAAAATAAATAAGGAAACACAAGCTTTAAATGATACATTAAAAAAGATGGATTTAATTGATATTTATAGGACATTCCATCCAAAACCAACAGGATACACTTTCTTCTCAAGGGCTCATGGAACATTGTCCAGGATAAATCATATTTGGCTCACAAATCAAGCCTTGGTAAATTTAAGAAAATTGAAGTCGTGTCAAGTATCTTTTCCAACCACAACGCAATGAGACTAGATATCAACTACAGAAAAATATCTCTAGAAAATACAAACACATGGAGGCTAAACAATACACTACTAAATAACCAAGAGATCACTGTAGAAATCAAAGAGGAAATCAAAAAATACCTAGAAACAAATGATTGAAAACACGACAACCCAAAATCTATGGGATGCAGCAAAAGCAGTTCTAAGAAGGAAGTGTATAGCAATACAATCCTACCTTAAGAAATAACAAACTTCTCAAATAAACAACCTAACCTTACACGTAAAGCAATTAGAGAAAGAAGAACCAAAAATCCCAAAAGTTAGCAGAAGGAAAGAAATCATAAAGATCAGATCAGAAATAAATGAAAAAGAAATGAAGGAAGCAATAGCAAAGATCAATAAAACTAAAAGCTGGTTCTTTGAGAAGATAAACTAAATTGATAAACCATTAGCCAGGCTCATCAAGAAAAAAAGAGAGA
The DNA here is from genome assembly GCF_011762595.2 of Tursiops truncatus. NCBI lineage: Eukaryota > Metazoa > Chordata > Mammalia > Artiodactyla > Delphinidae > Tursiops > Tursiops truncatus. The sequence continues at coordinate 54,629,788 of NC_047037.1, read as the reverse complement.
AGACTCAAATCAACAGAATTAGAAGTGAAAAAGGAGAAGTAACAACTGACACTGCAGAAATACTAAGGATCATAAGAGATTACTACAAACAACTATATGCCAATAAAATAGACAACCTGGAAGAAATGGACAAATTCTTAGAAAAGCACAACCTTCTGAGACTGAACCAGGAAGAAACAGAAAATGTAATAGACTAGTCACAAGCACTGAAATTGAAACTGTGATTGAAAATCTTCCAACAAACAAAAGCCCTGGACAAGATGGCTTCACAGGCGAATTCTATCAAACATTTAGAGAAGAGCTAACACCTATCTTTCTCAAACTCTTCCAAAATATAACATAGGCAGGAACACTTCCAAACTCATTCTACGAGGCCGCCATCACCCTGATACCAAAACCAGACAAAGATGTCACAAAGAAAGAAAACTACAGGCCAATATCAATGATGAACATAGATGCAGAAATCCTCAACAAAATACTAGCAAACAGAATCCAACAGCACATTAAAAGGGTCATATACCCTGATCAAGTAGGGTTTATACTAAAAATGCAAGGATTCTTCGATATATGCAAATCAATCAATGTGATAAACCACATTAACATATTGAAGGACAAAAACCATATGATCATCTCAATAGATGCAGAAAAATCTTTTGACAAAATTCAACACCCATTTATGATATAAACCCTCCAGTGAGTAGGCATAGAGGGAACTTACCTCAACATAATAACAGCCATATATGACAAACCCAAATCCAACATCGTCCTCAATGGTGAAAAACTGAAACCATTTCCACTAAGATCAGGAACAAGACAAGGTTGCCCACTCTCACCACTATTATTCAGCATTGTTTTGCAAGTTTTATCCACAGCAATCAGAGAAGAAAAAGAAATAAAAGGAATCCAAATTGGAAAAGAAGAAGTAAAGCTGTCACTGTTTGCAGATGACATGATACTATACATAAAGGATCCTAAAGATGTTACCAGACAACTACTAGAGCTAATCAATGAATTTGGGAAAGTAGCAGGATACAAAATTAATGCACAGAAATCTCTTGCATTCCTATACACTAATGATGAAAAATCTGAAAGTGAATTTAAGGATACACTCACACTTACAATTGCAACAAAAAGAATAAAATACCTAGGAATAAACCTATCTAAGGAGACAAAAGACCTGTATGCAGAAAACTATAAGATAGTGATAAATTAAAGACGATAAAAACAGATGGACAGATATACCCTATTCTTAGATTGGAAGAATCAACATTGTGAAAATGACTATACTACACAAAGCAATTTACAGATTCAATGCAATCCCTATGAAACTACCACTGGTATTTTTCACGGAACTAGAACAAAAAATTACACAATTTGTGTGGAAACACAGAAGACGCCGAATAGCCAAAGCAATCTTGAGAAAGAAAAACGGAGCTCGTGGAATCAGGCTCCCTGACTTCAGACAACACTACAAAGCCACAGTAATCAAGACAGTATGGTACTGGCACAAAAACAGAAACATAGATCAATGGAACAGGATAGAAAGCCCAGAGATAAACCCACGCACATATGGTCACCTTATTTTTCATAAAGGAGGCAAAGATAACAATGGAGAAAGGGCAGCCTCTTCAGTAAGTGGTGCTGGGAAAACTGGACAGCTACACATAAAAGAATGAAATTAGAACACTAACTAATACCATACACAAAATAAACTGAAAATGGATTAAAGATCTAAATGTAAGGCCAGACACTATAAAACTATTAGAGGAAAACATAGGCAGAACTCTCTTTGACATAAATCACAGCAAGATCCTTTTTGACCCGCCTCCTAGAGAAATGGAAATAAAAACAAAAATAAACAAATGGTACATAATGAAACTTCAAAGCTTTTGCACAGCAAAGGAAACCATAAACAAGATGAAAAGACAACCGTCAGAATGGGAGAAAATATTTGCAAATGAAGCAACTGACAAAGGATTAACCTCCAAAATTTACAAGCAGCTCATGCCGCTCAATATCAAAGAAAACAACCCAATCCAAAAATGGGCAGAAGACCTAAATAGACATTTCTCCAAACAAGATATACAGATTGCCAACAAATACATGAAAGAAAGCTAAACATCATTAATCATTAGAGAAATGCAAATCAAAACTACAATGAGGTATCACCTCACACCAGTCAGCGTGGCTATCATCAAAAAATCTACAAACAATAAATGCTGGAGAAGGTGTGGATAAAAGGGAACCCTCCTGCACTGTTGGTGGGAATGTAAACTGATACAGTCACTATGGAGAACAGTATGGAGGTTCCTTAAAAAACTCAAAATAGGAGCACCATATGACCCAGCAATCCCACTACTGGGCATACACCCTGAGAAAACCATAATTCAACAAGAATCATGTACCACAATGTTCATTGCAGCTCTGTTTACAATAGCCAGGACATGGAAGCAATCTAAGTGTCCAACGACAGATGAATGGATAAAGAAGATGTGGCACATATATACAATGGAATATTACTCAGCCATAAAAAGAAACGAAATGGAGTTATTTGTAGTGAGGTGGATGGACCTAGAGTCTGTCATACAGAGTGAAGTAAGTCAGAAAGAGAAAAACAAATACCGTATGCTAACACATATATATGGAATCTAAAAAAAAAAAAAGGTTCTGAAGAACCTAAGGGCAGGAATAAAGACGCAGATGTAGAGAATGGACTTGCGGACACAGGGAGGGGGAAGGGTATGCTGGGACAAAGGAGTGGCGTGTATACATATATACACTACCAAATGTAAAACCGAACTAGTGGGAAGCAGCCGCATGGCACAGGGAGATCAGCTCCGTGCTTTGAGACCACCTAGAGGGGTGGGATAGGGAGGGTGGGAGGGAGGGAGACACAAGAGGGAAGAGATATGGGGATATATGTATATGTATAGCTGATTCACTTTGTTATAAAGCAGAAAGTAACACACCATTGTAAAGCAATTATACTCAAATAAAGATGTTTAAAACAAATTGTATAACAAAGTTTTTCAATTTTTTTAAAAGAAAAAAAAAGAAAAGACCCTAGATGACATCACGTGTAAGTGATGTATAAATCTTTCTTCTGGCCTTTCCCAATGGGATTTGCAACCATTTTGCGAGGATGACTGTGTGCTACTAGAGAAAGGAAGACATTTTGGGGGATTATTGCATTGAGTCTGAGTTACAATTAATCTATGGGAACCTAGGCTTTAACTATTACCCACTGGTCAGAATGTGAGCTAATGGGGCCAGGTGATATGTGAATTGTGTGGACCTACTCAGTCTTAAAGTGGACCCAGTGCTTCCACAAAACCATCTTGCTGATATTTTCTCAGTTCTCAAAATAGAGTTTGAATAGAAATACTCAGGAACTGGCAAAATCCCCATATTGGCTATTGACCCCTAGAATAAATGCTTAAATTATTGTAGAAATGACTAAATGTAAGTCCCTAGAGCTACCTGCCCTCCCAAAATGTTAAATCAAATGCAGAACCATATTCCTGTCATAATCATGGAGACTAAAAGACTTAAAAGATGCACAGCTGGTGATTATTATCATATTCTCACCTAATTTACCTATCTGACCATTGCAGAAGAGAGACAGGTCTTCCAGAATGACAAAGGATTATTTTACACTTAATTGGACTGTCACGTCATGAGGATGCTTAGTAGAGAAAATGAATCCAGCCCCTGCATTGTAGCTAGACTGTACCTTTCGGTCTGGACAATACCTTTTTCTCTGTCCCAATAAATGAGAACACTGGATGCAGTTTGTTTCCACCTGGCAGGGACATATGCACACCTTCACTGGCTTCACTGCCAAAGAACAATAGGAACTCACTGACTGTGCTATAATTTAGTCCACAGAACATCATAGTGGTCTATAAACCAACGACCTTATGCTAGTGCAAGCCAGTGCACTGGATGAGTATGTACCCAGATATGTTCATAAACATATATACATATCAAAAGATATGAAAAATACAGAGACCTGTCAGATGAGTGGAATTGCTGGACACCATTGTTCTCAGACTTCTCAAAATGTCTCCTCCAGCATGAAAAAAAAAGGATTACACTATACATCCCCTGTCATAAGAGAGGCAAACAATGCTTGCTCAAACTTCGTATTTTGTAGAAAATCTATGTGACATTTGCCTGTGCTTCTCCAAATAATGAACAGGTCACAGAAAGTCGTCTAGCTTTCAGTGTGCACAAAGCGATAGAAGACTCTCTGGAAGGTCTAGATGACAGTGCAGAACTTCAAATTTCAAAGTACAGTAGCTTTTTCAGTAAGTAGCTATGGTGTTCTCCGTTCGAGAAAGCCTTCCCTTGCTGCTGGATCCCGGCAGAGACTGAATGTTTGAGAGCAGTACACCCTGTGGCTATGGAAATTAAGCATCCCACCACGAAGTGTATTTTGTCTCATCTACTGAGCTATAAAGTCAGATATTCCTTGCAGCATCCATCATCCCTGGGAAATCACTTATATTTGAATTGGTTCAAGTAGGTCCTAAAAACAGAAGTTGCAAAAGCAGATGACTCATGCTCTGAGTGCATCTACTCCTGCCATGCTGCCATTGTTCTCTCAAACCACACCTCTAGCCTCGTAGGAGATCGCTAGGACCAGGTGACTGAGAAAAAAATATTCCAGTTTACTGTTAGTTCTGTTGGAAATGACAATACTAAGAAGCACCCTATAGGAACCTCTATGTTAGAGAAGAATTCTTCTGGTCCCTGTCACATAGCAGTATTTCTTTGTCCCTTTTAATGCAGCTCAATCACTCCACCTATAGAAGTGGACTGCTACATCATGTAAATCCCACTCAGGGGTGACCTGACAGTTTGTGTTGAAAACTAAATATTCCCAATGGGCAGAGCTTCAAACAGGACATCTTATGATCCATTTATCTGGAAAGTGAGATAAGCTACAGGTCTCTGTTAATTTATAGGCAATAGCTAATATTTTCATTGGATAGTCAGGGATGTGGGAGGAATAAGATTAGACGATTGGTGGTAAGGAAGTTTAGAGCAAAGACCAATCTAGACTTTTAAACTCTTCTAGAGTTTTTTTTTTTAATTAATTTATTTATTTATTTATTTATTTTTTATGGCTGCGTTGGTTCTTCGTTGCTGCGCGCAGGCTTTCTCTAGTTGGGGTGGGCAGGGGCTACTCTTTGTTGCGGTGCATGGGCTTCTCATCGTGGTGGCTTCTCTTGTTGCGGAGCACCAGCTCTAGGGTGAGTGGGCTTCAGTAGCTGTGGTGCGTGGGCTCAGTAGTTGTGGCTCGCAGGCTCCAGAGCTTAGGCTCAGTAGTTGTGGCACTCGGGCTTAGTTGCTCTGCGGCATGTGGGATCTTCCCAGACCAGGGATCGAACCCGTGTCCCCTGTATTGGCAGGCAGATCCTTAACCACTGCGCCACCAGGGAAGTCCCTTTTCTAGAGTTTGAGAACATTTGTGTCCCATGTGAATACGGAAAAAGACGGACACTATATAGAGCTTCAATAGATGATTGGACAAGGTGACCTGCCATGTGGATCTGTTAACCTCTTTCCACAGTCACCCAGTAATTATTAAATGGTCTCATGAAAAATAGAAAAATGATCATGGTTTCAGACAGAGTATGCATGGGCTTAACAACCTAGACTTCTTCTCCCCCAGATGTCTGGATAATACTTCTGCTGAGTGCCCAGTTTGAAAGCAACAGTGAACAAACATGAGTCCTGCCATATGGTACCATACCCCAAAAGGAATAACCAGCCACCTGATGGCAGGTTAATTACATAGGGCTTCTTCCAACATGATGAGTGTTGGAATCTGTGCTCTATGAAATTGCTATGTTCTACACATGGATTTATCTATCTTGCCTACCAAGTTTCTGCGAGCAGCATCATCTGTGGACTCACCAAATGCCTCACTCGCTGTCACTGTAATTCACATAACGTTGGTTCTGACTAGAGATCTTATTTTACAGCAGAATGTTTAGGACAACAGATTGATGCATTTAAGAGACATTAAGATTTCTAACTAGAAGCTGTTGGCTGTATGAAGAAGTGAAATGACTTATCGAAGATTTCGTTTTGGTACCTACTGGAAGATATCTTACAAAATTAGGATGACATCTTGTAGAATACAGCCTATGCTCTAAAATAGCATCCAATACACAGCGTGTTTTCAGCCATGCCGGAACATATGAGCTTTGGAACCAAGAAATGAAATGGGAGTGGCACTTCTCACTATTCCCTTAATGGCTCACTAATGCAAATTTTACTTCACATCCTTGCCACTTTCAACTGCTTTGGTTTAAGGATCTTGGTACTCAAAGGAGGAATACTTCCACCACGAGCACAACAGTGTCTCAAAGCACTTGACAGAGCAGACAAGGGGATTACTATGTTGGCTTTGAGCATGATTAAAAAGGAATAATTACTGTTAAGCAATGTAAATATAGAAGAATATTTCTTTAACACAAGAATTCCAATAGGGCTTTCCTTAGTATTTCCATGTCTCTTAGTGAATACTAATGGAAAACTATAGCAACCTCATACAGTCAGAACCACGAGGGCTCAACTCCCAAAAAATGGAAGTTTGGGCATTGATAAATAATAGATAAAGAAATCCAGTTAACTGAGTCACTACTGACCTGAAGATAAAAGTAATATGGAATGGTTAGTTGTTGATGAAGAAAGTTATCCACCTCAACTAAAGAACATTTGCAGAAAATGTAACCAATTTTCTGTTTTACCCTTGCTTTATTTAGTATGTTTTGATACCATTTACTTTATAATTTAGTCCACATATTAAAAAAACCAAGGCAGGATCAAGGAAACATAATCATCACTACATACATTAGACCTAGAAAAGATTGTATTAGAAGATTGTACTAAATAAAAAAAGATTATACTAAATAGTCTCCGCATCTGGGGAGAGAATGAGTTTATTTGTATCAGAGATAGTCACCTTATTAGGTGGGAATATAGTTTTTGTTGTTCTTGTTGTTTTATGTTTAGAAAACGGATGTGTGTCCAGATAAGGGGTGACGTCTCTCTCTTGCGGCTGCTCAAAATATTTTAAATACTCTTCTTGCTTTTGTTTCCTATTTTGTAAATCGTGTTTTCCCCAGGTGGAATCCCCCAAATTACATCTTTACAGACTCTCTTACAAATAGTGCAAACACTTTTCTGATTTCAGCCATGAGGGAAAATAGGATCTGCATAAGTAATTCATTTTTTGGTGGTGTGAATGGCATCAGAGGTAGAGGGAGTGATGGAGGCTTCCTCTCTAACCCATGACATATGGTTTTGGAGTTAGTGCCAGTGGCAGATCTGTGGAGTGGTTCTAGAGTCTGTGGTGGTGACAAATGACAGCTCCCTCCTTAGTGCAGTTCTGTGTGTGCCTCAGGGTGTCGTTCCTGAAAGCTTTATCTGTTCTCCAACTCTCCCAATGATCCTGTATAGGGGATCATCTAGTGTGCCATTTGAACTAAGACACATTTGGGAATAAAAGGGGATGCGATGGATAATGTCAAGGATCAACTAGAACTGTACTGAACAGATGGGACACGTAGTAACTCTAATACTGTGATTTACTTAGTACTTTGCTGCTTAAATTAGAATAGACTTACTTGTTTTTTACTAAGAACGCTAACCAAAATACCATTAAATTTTTAGGATTATAAAATTAGTTAACAATATAAGTAGACTCTTTCTACTATATTGTGCCTGTAACACAGGGGAGAACATTCTATCCTACAATTCTATTATAAAGCAAATTCAGATTAATTCAAATAATCTATTATATCAATATTAGTTGACTTAATGTAGCCATATGCTTGTTGCCTAAAGAACCATGACTGACAGTGATGTTATATGTGGTTAATGAAGCCTAGGGAGTGGAAACAAAATACAGTCGCCCTTTGGTGTCTGCAAGGGATTGGTTCCAGGGACCCCCACAGGTACCAAATCCACAGATGCTCACGACCCTTATATACAGTGGCTTAGGGTTTGCATATCACCTATGGCACATCCTCCCATATACTTTAAGTCATGGCTGGATTACTTATTATAATACTTAATACAATGTAAGTACTGTGTAAATAGTTGTGTGCACATGGCTAATTCAATTTTTGCTTTTTGGAACTTCCTGGAAATTTTTTCCAAATATTTTCAATCCGCAGTTGGTTGAATCCCCAGATGCCGAATCCAGGGATACGAAGAAATACAAAGGGCCAACTATATCTTGTCGTGATGTTTTTATTATAAACAGTGATTCACTGACATACAGGAGAGTCAAGGTTGTTAAACGCCTTATTACTAGGACAGAACATATACTTTAAAAACTCTTTAAGAAATTTAAGATTATACTGTAAGAAATCTTTAACGCATACAGCTATATGCATTTTGTTCCATGCTATAAATGTTTGCACTAAATGCTACTAAGGCCAGAAACCCAGGAAGAAACAAATACAGTCTCATGCATCATTCCAGTGTCTTCATTCAAACAGTTGGATCCCTAAGTGAACAGTTAGTGGCACTTTACTTATTCACTCAGCAATTCATATAGGCACTGGGCTGGTAGCTAAGAATACAGTGATGAGCAAAAAAGACATGACCCGGGGGGCAGGCGTCTAGTAGTCTCAAAAAGGAAATGCAGTCATCAAACTGTAATACAAATAAATATATGGTTACAAACTGTAGTGAGCACTATGCAGGAAATGCATACAGCATTCTGGGCCATAAGTTATGCAGCGAGTCAGGGGAGATCTATTGGATCAGGTGGAATTTGAATGGACACCTGAAAATGACAAAACCATAACTAAGGGTGGGAGTTAGTGTAGGAGAAGAGGCTGTTCTAGACATAGAGAAAAGCGTGTAAAGGTCTATAAAGCAAAACTGGGCATGAATTTCAGTTCAAAGCACTGGAAGGAGACCTGTACAACTGGAGCTGACAGCAAGGAGAGTGAGACTACCATGGACTCTTGGAGGTAACTGGCACTACCCCAGGGCCCTGTGGACATGCATGGGAAGGAGGCCTTGTCGAGTCCTCTCCCCAACTCTGGAGAGCTGGCAGGTCAGTAACAACTTGCAACAGAATAGCAAGAACAGAAATTGGGTTCTGAGAGGATAGCTAGTGCAGAAAATCTACCTGAAACTGTAAAAAGCAAGGATATCAAGAGAGAAACCCAAGCCAAAGTCCTTGTGGGAAAGCCAGAAATTAGGAGTCCAGACACCAAATCATCAGCACCAAAGAAAAGGTGGATGTTTAAAGAAAGACATCAGATTGAACACATATATTCACCTACCCTTTCTCTCCCAAATTCCATAGCCTATCAAACATGTTTTTCAATTTTTACTTATAAAGAATAATTGTGCTGAAAAACAAACAAAAAATGTACCATCACCTGACCAGAAATCTGAGGAAGAAACAGTGGATGGGAAATTGAAGGGAAATAAGAGACAATAAAATAAGAACAAATAGGGGCTTCCCTGGCGGCGCAGTGCCGATGCAGGGGACACGGGTTCGTGCCCCGGACCGGGAAGATCCCACATGCCGCGGAGCGGCTGGGCCCGTGAGCCATGGCCGCTGAGCCTGCGCGTCCGGAGCCGGTGCTCCGCAGCGGGAGAGGCCACAGCAGCGAGAGGCCCGCGTACCACAAAGAACAAATAAAACCCCCACCTAGCCTAAAACACAAACAGATGAAAAGTACTTGAGTAAATTCATATTTTATAAGCAAAAATTGTTTATAATCAAAATTACCATTGAAAGGGGCTATATTTTTACTGCACCCTTTTACATATTTATAATGTAGTGCATTGTGCCTGTATTAGTTGAATAGTTTCAGGAGGCGGGTCTGCTAGCAGGGTAGGACACCTGGGAAAACAGCCCTGGGCAATTGATCTCCAATTCATCCATTCTTACAGTAAGCGCTCAGGAATGTGCCAGGGTGGTCATGAGTTAGTTTGCATCTGGTGAACATTAGAAACATAACCAAAATCTCCAGAACAGTTAAGAGTGATCAAGAGTGAATAAAAACCTCTGAGCAATAGCAAGAAAGACTTCTTTTTTTTTTTTTTTTTTTGCGGTACGCGGGCCTCTCACTGCTGTGGCCTCTCTCGTTGCGGAGCACAGGCTCCGGATGCGCAGGCTCAGCGGCCATGGCTCACGGGCCCAGCCGCTCCGCGGCATGTGGGATCTTCCCAGACCGGGGCACGAACCCTTGTCCCCGACATCGGCAGGCTGACTCTCAACCACTGCGCCACCAGGGAAGCCCCCCAAGAAAGACTTCTTAAAAACACTTGAGTTCTGTCAACAGATGATGCTACCAGGAAAGACACCCTTGTGGGAGATGACAGCCAGGTAAATTTCCCCTCCAATAGGGAGATTGAGATTGTGCCTTCTGCCGCACAGAGCTGTCTGGATATAGCAGCTTACATCTTTTCTATTTCCATTTAAGGAAGTTGTATTATATACCTGAAACTTTACTCTCTTCCAGTCAACACAAGCATCCTTATAAAAACTGTACAGCTACCTATTTCCTAAAAAATGAATAAATAAGGGCTTCCCTGGTGGCGCAGTGGTTGAGAGTCTGCCTGCCGATGCAGGGGACACGGGTTCGTGCCCCGGTCCATGAGGATCCCACATGCCGCGGAGCGGCTGGGCCCGTGAGCCATGGCCGCTGAGCCTGCGCGTCCGGAGCCGGTGCTCCGCAGCGGGAGAGGCCACAACAGTGAGAGGCCCGTGTACCGCAAAAAAAAAAAAAAAAAAAAAAGAATAAATAAAAATTATCCTTGAAAAGGCCACATTGAAAAGGCCACATTGCAGACAATCAAAGTATCTCTTAAGCATCCAGCACAAGTGATTTTCCTAAACATTGGAAAAAACTAATATTTCTTTGGTTAAACACCTGAAGAAATGCTTGGCTTACATTTAGAAACCATGCTATAAGGTACAAAGCTATATCTTTAATCATCATTGTCATACTAAGTGTGGTGAATGCTCTTACTACAAGAGGCACACGGATGCTAACTGTTATGGAGAGAACAGCAGATTTACGTCTCCCACCTGAGATTTGCTCCTTCTGGGACAAAACTGATTGAACAGAATGACAGGCAAAATCATCTGCCATATTTAAACTTTCATTTTTCCTTATGTTTCCCTTATAATGTAATTGAATTATGGAAAATTAAGTGTGACTATAACATAACTCTACCATAAAAATAAGAGCCATTTCAGATATACTCTAAGGTTAAAGGCAACAAAAATGAAAAGTAGAGTAGCCTTGGCACAGTTGTCAGAGCAATTCATTAAACTGTGATCTTTGGATAAGCTACATAAGCCAGAGCTTTTTCTCTTCCCCTGAAAGTAGTAAAGGGTAGCTACTGCTGTTTCCCCCCAAAAGCAAATAATATGCTTGCAGTGTGAGTGTGATAAGTGTTTGAACTGGAGAAAGAAGAGCAGTGAGGTAACTACAAACCTCCATATTGATAGGAGAGAAAAGAAAACAGCAAAGAAAAGAGATAAATCAGGCACTTGTCTCCAGGGCAATTTTTAAGGTATTGTTCTCTAAGGTGGGTTTTCTGACACAAGAAAATCTAATTGGGACCAGAAAAGCAGTGAAGAATGCCAGATAATTTAAGATCCAAAAGAATGATAGGGAACCCTGCCACCACATCCAAAATCAAGCTGTTCACAGACTTTTACCTAGTTACATGTCCTATTCAATCCCTAAAGAGCATTGAGAATCACTAAACATTTGCGAAAACAATTAGCAAAAATCAACCTAAGGAAAATTACTAATCAAACAAATAAGCAATCTTGTAAGTTAAAATATGTCTTTAGCAATGTTCCAGATATCTATTGCTGCATAACAAATCACCAACCTTGTAGCTAAACAGAACTATTTTATCATATTTCACCATTTTGGAGTCAAGGAATTGGGTAGGTCTCAGTTGGGTGATTTTTCTATTTTATGCCATTGACTGAGGTCTCTTGGTTATACACAGCTGACAGATAAACTCATCTAGAGTTTGCAAGACAGACTGATTCACATGCTTGCTGCCTTGGTGGGGAAGCCTACAAGAACGGACTTAGTTGGAACTGCCAACCAGAGCACCTGTAAGTTCCCTCTAAACATGACAGTCTCAGGGTAGTCAAAACTTCTTACCTGGTGGCTGCCTTCCCCAGAGCAAAGATTCCAAGAAACCCAAGTCGAAGCTGCAAGAAGTCTTAGGACCTAGTCTTGGAAATTCAAGAATATCACTTCTGCCCACATTCTGATGATCAAGAAAAACTAGGGCAAAGCCTGACTCAAAAGTAGAGAATTAGATTCTCTCTCTCACTGGGAGGAATAGCAAAAATATTGTGATCACGTTGAATCTACCACAGATGGACAGTTTCCACTTATGAACATGATGGAATAACCAGTACCAGTAAACAACTAGAAAACTCCTGCAGTAAACAACTAGAAAACTGGGAAAATGTATGAAACAGCTGTTTTCAGGTACTGGACAAAAAGCATGAAAGAGTATGATCTCTGGGAAAAGAGAAATAAATGAAGTGACCTCAACAGTCACCTGGCTTGCTGCCTAGAGGCACTTCCCAGAAATCAGTTTGAGGAGAGAAAACCTTAGCAGAGCACAGTGATGTTGATGAGCTGAGTAGACAGAGATTGAATTGCGGGAAGGCCAAGGTTACTGAAAATTGCAGAGCAAAGTACAAAAGAAAGGAGGAAACAATGCAGACAAATAGTGCCAGAAATATGCTTAAGGGGCCGTTGAAACATTGGCTGAATCCTAACTTCAGAGGATAGGAATCCACCATAATGAACAAACTAAAATTATGAGAAAAGTACAACAGCAGTAGGATAAACAACTACTGAGCAAGTACAAAGCAGAAAGGTCTTTGACCAGTTGCAAAAGAAAAATTTTAAGTACCCAAAGCATTTGGTATTGGTCCCCGGGGGGCCATGCCTAATGAGTAGGGCTAAATTAGCCTTACAGCAGTGGTTCTCAACTGGGGGTGATTTTGCCTGCCAGGGGACATTTAGTAATATATAGAGATAGTTTTGATTGTTAAACCATTGGGAGAGTTTGCATCCAGTGGATAGAGGCCAAGGGTGCTACTAAAAATGCTACAATGCACAGGACAATCCTACTAAAAAAGAAAAAAAAAAAAAAAAAAGAATTATCTGTTTCCAAATGCCAATAGTCTTGATACTGAGAAACCCTGATTAGAGTAAGACTACTTTAGACCTGAACTAACAAAGTTTTAAAACAAGCTTCAAATTGGTGAAGCTGATATGGCATTAAATACCAATTGCAATATCAATTCTACCAATCAGTAAAAAGGTCTCTAGAGTCTTTAAATGAAACAACAAAAGTAAAGAAAAACAAGAAAATTCAGCCTATTTTTAAATGTAATCACAATGTCCAAATTTAACTACAAATTTTCTAAACATGCAAGAAGCAAGAAAATGTAACCCATACAAATAGGAGGAGAATAGAGTCACTAGAAATGACAGACCCAGAAATTACAGAGATGATGGACAGAGAATTTAACGCAGATATCATAAATATCATAAATATTTTCAAGGACTTTAAGGAAAATATTAATATAATGAAGAGAGAAATGGAAACTATGAAAGAGAACTGAACTGAACTTCTGAGCAAAAATATATGTGACAGCTGGTAATGACCCTGAGCACCGAGGAGGGACACCCAACGCAACGCCGCACGGGCTGAAAGAGCATTCCCGGAGGAGAGTCGTGGAGGGGACAGGCCAGCACCCGCAGAGGACAGCTTCCTGCTGGGAGGACGGCAGCGAACCATCTACCTGGAGAAGAGTGATCCACCAGGCAGTGAATGATGTGACCTCATTTTCTTCAATAAATGATTTGGCAACTGTGGTCTGTGATGTATTTAAGAGGCAAAACAGTTCAGACTTATCACCAGTTCCTTTGCCACCTTGTTTTTTGTTTTTTTTTTTTTTTTGCGGTACGCGGGCCTCTCACTGTTGTGGCCTCTCCCGTTGCGGAGCACAGGCTCCGGACGCGCAGGCTCAGCGGCCATGGCTCACAGACCCAGCCACTCCGCGGCATGTGGGATCTTCCCAGACAGGGCACGAACCCATGTCCCCTGCATCGGCAGGCGGGCTCTCAACCACTGCGCCACTTTGTCACCTTGAAATCAATGGTGGGGCCGAGGGGGGAATGGCAATTTCAAGTGGCCCAAGGGATGAATAACATGCACACTTCAGGGCTTCCCTGGTGGTGCAGTGGTTAAGAATCTGCCTGCCAATGCAGGGGATATGGGTTCCAGCCCTGGTCCGGGAAGATCCCACATGCCGTGGACCAACTAAGCCTGTGTGCCACAAGTACTGAGCCAGCGCTCTAGAGCCCATGAGCCGCAACTACTGAGCCCACGTGCCACAACTACTGAAGCCCACGTGCCTAGAGTCCGTGCTCCACGATAAGAGAAACCACCGCAATGAGAAGCCTGTGCACCGCAACGAAGAGTAGCTCGCCGCGACTGGAGAAAGCCCGCGCACAGCAATGAAGACCCAACGCAGCCAAAAATTAATTAATTAATTTAAAAAATGCACACTTCACACCAAAAAAAAAAAAAAAAAAGTGAAAGTGCTACTGGATGAGCTTTTAAGATTAGAAACTGCAGAAGAAATTATACCTAAAAACTACAAAACATTCTTGAGACAAATTAAAGAGGGCTTAAGTAAATGGAGAGATATAATGTGTTCATGGATTGATTCAAATTACAGAAAAGTCTATGCAATCTAAACATATTTATATTTGGAGAAAGAAAATCAGTGGTTGCATGTGAACTGGAACTAGTGGGAAGAAGGGATTTCAAAGGTGCACAAGGAATCTATGATTGATGAATATACTGACTTTCTTGATAGTGGTAATGGTTTCATGACTGTATACATGTTGCAAAACTTATCAAACTGTACTCATAAATATAGGCAGATTATTGAATGTTCATTACACTCCAATTAAAACTATTAAAAATTAATTTTTAAAAATTTGGCCAAACCTTTTTTTCCACATTTGATGAAAACTATAAACCCTTATATCCATGAAGCTCAATAAACACCAAACACAATGACATACAGAAAATCACATCAAGTATTTTACACATGGAAATACACCACTCAGATCCACCTTCAAGGAAAGATTTGCTGTCCCATCTGTGAGAGTGCTGTTAGCAAACAGCATTTAGCTTTCAGCCCCTTCAGGGATTGCTTCAGCTGCAGAGAGCTGCCTCACCCCAGGTTACATCCTTCAGCTGGGAGCCCATATTTGATGATTGACCTAGGTGTCCAGAGCTCCTGGTGAGGAAAGCTGGGCATTCATCATAGCCTGATGTCCCTCTCTGCCCAATTCCTACTTAACCTGCCATCCTTCTACAGATGTGGAGCCCATGGGCACTCCCTCATAAACAGTCTGAACCCTAAAGCCTACCTCAGAATCTGCTTCCCAGAGAATCCAACCTGAAATGTCAAGGCACATCATAATGGCTATAATCCAAAGGTAAAGAAAAATTCCTAAAAGCAAACAGATAAAAGACACATTACATACATAATTTTTAAAAGGCTACTGATTTCTCACTAAAAAAAAATGCAAGCCATACAACTGTCAAATCATTATGTTGTATACCTGAAACTAATATGTCAATTATATATTTTTTTAAAAATGCCAGCCAGAAGACAAGGGAGCAACACCCTTAAAGTATTTAAAGAAAAAAAAATGTTCAAACGAAAATTCTATATGCAGTGAAAATATCCTTCCAAAATTAAGGCAAGATAAAGACTTATTCAGAAAAGCAGAAGAGGTACACCAGCAGACCTACACTGCAAAAAAATGACAAAGGAAGTTCTTTAAGTGGAAACAAGATAATACCAGATGGAAAGGCTTGAAGAGTGGGAGAAATGATAAATAAGAGGATAGATGCTATGTAAAGCTCTTGTTTTCTTCTTGTTTTTAGTTTATTTCTGTGATAACTGATTAAAGGAAAAATAATAACATTGTACTCTGGGTTTAAAACATGTAGAATGTATGACAACAATAGCACAAAGGACAGGAGAGAAGCAATAGAAGTGTATGGTTATAAGATTTGTGTAATATGTGGCAGCCAGCTTCCAAGATGCCTCTCAGTTGTCTTCACCTTCTGATATTCATGTGATTGTGTGGCACCCTCTCACTCTGAACCAAGTGACCTGGGTGACCAATAATTTTGTGTCACTTTTGAAGTTAAATGATGGAAGGCATTGTGGTTTCCAGCTTGTTATACTTGTTCTGAGGGAAGGTTTCCCATAACATGGGACACTCAGTCAGCCATGTAGAGTAACCCCTCTGGAAAAGAACTAAGTCTACCCACAACAATCAACACCATCTTGCCAGCTATATGAGAGAGCCACCATGGAAGCATCTTCTCCAACCCTAAAACAGACTTCGGAGACTGAGATGATATTTTGACTGCAGCCTCAGGAGAGGCCCCAAGGCAGAAATGCTCAGTTAAGTCACTTGCAGTTTCCTGACCCACAGAAGCTGTGAGAGATATTTCTTTTAATGTCTATTGTTGTTTATAAGCCACAAAAATTCCCACTCATTTTATAAGTATTATGCTATATCAAAACCAGATAAGAATATCACTCAAGGACTTCCCTGGTGGCGCAGTGGTTAAGAATCCAGCTGTCAATGCAGGGGACACAGGTTCCTATGCAATCCCTAACAAATTACCAATGGCATTTTTACAGAACTAGAACAAAAAATCTTAAAATTTGTATGGAGACACAAAAGACCCCAAATAGCCAAAGCAGTCTTGAGGGAAAAAAACGGAGCTGGAGGAATCAGACTCCCTGACTTCAGACTATACTACGAAGTGACAGTAATCAAGACAATATGGTACTGGCACAAAAACAGAAACATAGATCAATGGAACAAGATAGAAAGCCCAGAGAAAAACCCACACACCTATGGTCAACTAATCTATGACAAAGGAGGCAAGGATATACAATGGAGAAAAGAGAGTCTCTTCAATAAGTGGTGCTGGGAAAACTGGACAGCTACATGTAAAAGAATGAAATTAGAAGACTCCCTAACACCATACACAAAAATAAACTCAAAATGGATTAGAGACCTAAATGTAAGACCGGACACTATCAAACTCTTAGAGGAAAACATAGGAAGAACACTCTTTGACGTAAATCACAGCAAGATGTTTTTTGATCCACCTCCTAGAGTAATGGAAATAAAAACAAAAATAAACAAATGGGACCTAATGAAACTTCAAAGCTTTTGCACAGCAAAGAAAACCATAAACAAGAAGAAAAGATAACCCTCAGAATTGGAGAAAATATTTGCAAATGAATCAACAAAGGATTAATCTCTAAAATATACAAGCAGCTCATGCAGCTCAATATTAAAGAAACAAACAACCCAATCCAAAAATGGGCAGAAGACCTAAATAGACATTTGTCCAAAGAAGACATACAGATGGCCAAGAAGCACATGAAAAGCTGCTCAGCATCACTAATTATTAGAGAAATGCAAATCAAAACTACAATGAGGTAGCACCTCACACCAGTTAGAATGGGCATCATCAGAAAATCTGCAAACAACAAATGCTGGAGAGGGTGTGGAGAAAAGGGAGCCCTCTTGCACTGTTGGTGGGAATGTAAATTGATACAGCCACTACGGAGAACAGTATGGAGGTTCCTTAAAAAACTAAAAATAGAATTACCATAGGATCCAGCAATCCCAGTACTGGGCATATACCCAGAGAAAACCATAATTCAAAAAGACACATGCACCCCAATGTTCATCACAGCACTATTTACAATAGCCAGGTCATGGAAGCAACCTAAATGCCCATCGACAGACAAATGGATAAAGAAGATGTGGTACATATATACAATGGAATATTACTCAGCCATAAAAAGGAACGAAATTGGGTCATTTTTTGAGACGTGGATGCATCTAGAGACTGTCATACAGAGTGAAGTAAGTCAGAAAGAGAAAAACAAATATCGTATATTAACGCATATATGTGGAATCTAGAAAAATGGCTTAGATGAACCAGTTTGCAAGGCAGAAATTGAGACACAGATGTAGAGAACAAATGTATGGACACCAAGGGGGGAAAGTGGTGGTGGTGGTGGTCGTGGTGTGATGAATTGGGCAATTGGGATTGACATGTATACACTGATGTGTATAAAATTGATGACTAATAAGAACCTGCTGTATAAAAAAATAAATAAAATAAAATTCAAAAAAAGAGAAAAAAAGAATCCACCTGCCAATGCAGGGGACACAGGTTTGATCCCTGGTCTGAGAAGATCCCACATGCTGAGAATCAACTAAGGTTGTGCGCCACAACTATTGAGCCTGAGCTCAAGAGCCCGCAAGCCACAACTACTGAGCCCACGTGCCAGAACTACTGAAACCCTCGTGCCTAGAACCTGTGCTCTGCAACAAGAGAAGCCAGCACAATGAGAAGCCTGCGCACCACAACGAAGACTAGCCCCTGCTCGCCGCAACTAGAGGAAGCCCGTGCACAGCAATGAAGATCCAATGTAGCCAAATTAAATAAATTAATTAATTAAAAAAAAAAGAATATCACTCAAAAAGAAAACAGACCGATATCCCTCATGAACATAGATAAAAAACTCATAAAGAAGTACGTTTCATAATTGCAAAGAAATACATGTGAGGTTTATACCATGAATATATTTAACAATTGAATATGTGATTACAAAATATCTGAGAAAAGCTGTATGATCATACCAATATATGCAAAAAAAGAATTTGATAAAATCTAACACCTATTCATAATTTTAAAATAATAATTCAGGGCTTCCCTGGTGGTGCAGTGGTTGAGAGTCCGCCTGCCAATGCAGGGGACATGGGTTCAAGCCCTGGTTCGGGAGGATCCCACATGCCGTGGAGCGGCTGGGTCCGTGAGCCATGGCCGCTGAGCCTGCGCGTCCGGAGCCTGTGCTCTGCAACGGGAGAGGCTGCAACAGTGAGAGGCCCGCATACTGCAAAAAAAATAATAATAATAATAATAATAATTCAATAAACTAGAATTTAGAAGTTTAGACAGAAGGAAACTTCCTCAATTTGCTAAGGATATTTATAAAAAGCTGCAGGCAGCATTATACTTAGTGATAAAAGATTTAATGTTGGGCGTCTCTGGTGGTACAGTGGTTAAGAATCTGCCTGCCAATGCAGGGGACACGGGTTCGAGTCCTGGTCTGGGAAGATCCCACATGCCGCGGAACGACTAAGTCCGTGCACCACAACTACTGAGCCTGCACTCTAGAGCCCACGAGCCACAAATACTGAGCCCACGTGCCACAACTACTGAAGCCCGCACGCCTAGAGCCCATGCTCCACAACAAGAGAAGCCACTGCAATGAGAAGCCTACTCACTACAATGAAGAGTAGCCCCCGCTCACCACAACTAGAGAAGGCCCACGCACAGCAATGAAGACCCAATGCAGCCAAAAATAACTAATTAAAAGAAATAAATTTTTAAAAAAAGTTTTAATGTTTTCTCCAAGTTTGTTTAAAAAAACAAAGCTAAGATGACTGCTCTTATAACTTCTATTCAACAGTGTACTAGGGGATTCTAGCTTGGTACAGTAAGGCTAGAGAATAAAAAGCATATAGATTAGAGAGGAACAAGTAAAATTTCCGCTATGTGCAGACGACATAATCAGGTATATAAAAAATCTGAAGGAATTTCAAAAAAATAAGACTAATAAGTTAATTTAGCATAGTTATAAAATGCAAGGTCAGTATACAAAATTCACTTGTATTTATATGTACTAGCAACAAGTAATTAGAAAATAAAATGTAAATAATACGATTTAAGGTAGCCAAAACAAGTAAAATACTTAACAAAGTATATGCAAGACCTACATCCTGAAAACTAGAAAACATTGCTAAGAGAAATTAGAGAAGTCCTAAATAAATGGAGAGATATACCATGTACATTCTTAAGAGACTAAATACTGTTACGATGTAAATGCTCCCCAAAGTTATTTGTAGATTTAATGCAATCTCAATAAAAAATTCAGCAGCTTTTTTTGCATAAATTGACATACCAATTCTAAACTTACATGGAAATGCAAAAGACCAAGAATAACCAAAGGGATTTTGAAAAATAAAATTAGAGGACATACACTACCTGATTTTAAGACTTACTATAAAGCAAAAGTATGATGTTGGTATGAAGATAGACATTGGGATTAAAGAAACAATAAAAAACCCAGAAATAGACCTAAACATATGTGGTCAGTTCATTTTTTACAAAGGTGCCCAAAAAATCCCATAGAGAAAGGATAGTCTTTTCAAAAAATTTGCTAAAACAACTGGACATCCATGTTTCCAATTGGGGGAAAATAAAAGAAGTTTGGATAACTCCTTGCATCATATACAAAAAGCACTAACTATAGAAGGAAAATTATAAATTATACTTCTACAAAATTAAAATTATTCTTCAAAAGGCACTGCTTTTCAAAAAACACTGTTAATAAAAAGTTAAGCAGAGACAGGAAAAACTTTCTGTAACACATATGAAGGACTTTTAACCAGAAGGTCTACAAGTCAATAAGAAGACAAATGATTCCATTTAAAAATGGGTAAAAGGTATCCCAAGGAAGATGTGTGAATGGCCCCAAAGTCCATGGAAAGATGCACAACACCATTACACATTAGGGAAATGCATGTTAAATCCATAATTAAATACTACTATACACCCATTAGAAGGGCTAAAATGTAAGCCTGACAATAACAAATGTTGATGAGGGTGTAGAGCAAATGGAACACTCATACATTGCTGGTAAGAATGCAAAATAGTACATCTATTTCAGAGTACCATTTGGCAGAATCTGATGAAGTTAAACATATATTTATCACAAACCTAGCAATTCCACTCCTTGGTATTTACCTAAGAGACATAAAAGCATATGTCCACACAAAGACTTGCAAGTGAATGTTCATAGTAGCTTCATAGCCTCAAACAGGAAAGAACCCAAATGCCCATCAACTGGTAAGGCAATTAAACAACTTGTAACACACCCAAATAATGGAATACTGCTCAAAAATAAAAAGAACAAACTATAGCCATATGTAACAACATGGATGAATCACACAAACATTATGGCTAACAGAAAAACTAAATATAAAAGACCATATATTGTATGATTCTATTTATGTGAAGTTATAGAACATGCAAAACTAATCTACAGTGATAAATTTCAGACCAACGGTTGCCTGGTGTGAGGAAAATGGGGGAGTATTGACAGCTCCAAGGCACAAGGAAATTTGGAGGTGATGAAAATGTTCTATATCTTGATTGTAATAGTATATATTTCTATACACATGATTATATGCATTTGTCAAAATCCATCTAACTACCCAAAATATGACTATTTTGTTGTATGTACATTATACCTCTAAATAAAGTTCATTTTTTAAAAATAAAATCTGGGGCTTCCCTGGTGGCACAGTGGTTGAGAGTCCGCCTGCCGATGCAGGGGACACAGGTTTGTGCCCCGGTCCGGGAAGATCCCACATGCCGCGGAGCGGCTGGGCCCGTGAGCCATGGCCGCTGAGCCTGCGCGTCCGGAGCCTGTGCTCCGCAACTGGAGAGGCCACAACAGTGAGAGTCCCGCGTACCGCAAAAAATAAATAAATAAAAAATAAAATAAAAATAAAATCTGTATTTATAAATGAAAAAGCGTGTCTCTGAAATTAAGTTCAAAAGGTGGGATAAATATGTAATATACTCAATTGAAGATCAAATCAGTGAGCTGAAAGATCAAAAGCCATGTTTCTTAACCCAAAAGGACATGGCAATATTACGTATTATAGAATAGTTTGATATTTCAGATAATTAAAAAGTTCTAGTAATCATTAACAGGAGTTATATAAAGAGGAAATAGAGAGGAAGAATGGGGAATTTTCTAGAAGAAAAATACAATTTCCCAGAGCTGAAGAAAGTCAAAGGGCTTCACACTATGAGTACCACTGGCTGCAGAAAAATCAGGACAAATGAAAAAAAAATTGTTTTAATACCAACACAAATACTGGTAAAATTTTAGTATTCTCAGGAAAACAAGAAAATTCTAAAAATTTTAAATACAGAACAATCTACAAAGGAACAAGGATTGATTGGAATCAGATTTTTACATTGGAAACACCGATTGTTAGAAGGTAATATAGCACTGGCTTTCATATTCCGAGAACAAAAATGATTTATAGTCTAACATTTTGAACCAAGTCAAGCTAGCATTTACTTCTGAGGGTAGAATAAAGATATTTTCAGACGCACAAGAACTCAGAAAATTCATCCTCCCAAGACTTTTCCTGAAATACCTTGGATCTTTTCACTTCTTTCCATCTCAGCTTGGCTTACTGCTACCTCCTCTCTCTGCCTCTGGTCTTGCCCCATCCCATACCTGTTTATTTTTGCAGCTGGGGTAATGTTTAAAAGGCAGATCTCATCATTTACTCCTATCATAAAGCCCTTCACTGAATTTCTTCTCCACACTCATCTCCAGCCACTTTCCTTTCCTTCCAGCTACTCCAGGTGTCCTGAGAGTCCTGCCTTCTCTCCCATTTCTCCCTGGGCTAGAGTCTTGGGTCTCTAGAATGTACCATGTTCCTTCTGATTGCCTCTACTGAGAATGCTCTTTCCCTGGCTCATTCCTCATCTTCCTTCAGGTCTTTCTTAGTCTTGATATCATTTACTTAGAAAAGTGTTCCATGGGGCCCCACTCTCATCCCTGTTCTTCCATCAGATTAGGTTTGACTCCTTCGTTATTGACCCTAACAGCACCTGTAATTTTACTTATAATTACAGTAATTGTATTATACAGCCATAACTTTGTATAATTATTTTGTATAATCTGTATAATTATTTAATGTCTTTTTTCCCAATAGACAGTCTCATTCCACCCACAGCTCTGTGAGTGAGAATGCTGTCTGTCCCTAATATTTGTTCCTCACTTCCCTGGTAACAGACAAGATTTTCCAGTCTCCCCTGGCTGTGTGGCTAAGTTCTGGCTACTGGGGTATAAGCACAGCTTGTGGGTTGTGCTCTTAAAGGAAACAGGTTTGATCCTCATGCCCTCATTTCACCTTTCTGCTTGCTCGTAAGCCATCATAAATCTTACTGCAGTCAAAACCTCAGGGACAGAGGATCAGTAAGGCACAAACAAGTATCCCTGACTCCAAGAGGGCCACCTCATACCAGTCCTGGAATAATGTTCTTAAAATGTCACATGAATGAAAAAAGAAAAATACTCCAGATTCAATTGTCAGACCCTAGCCTCCTTCCTGAGAAATCCTTCCGCCGAAGAAACAACTCTAAAATTGCCTCTTGTTTCACTTACGATTTCTTATATGCTTTTTCCTTTCACTCACAGGTACCATAAATATTTATTATATTCAATGATCTACTTATATAATCTTTCAATTTTTTATTATCCAGTTATCTAGATGCCCTCTATAAGACCCACTGCTTCCACATTATCGATCTTAAATTATAATGGGGAAAGAAGATGTAACTGCAAAATACCTTCTTGCAAGTTATATTTGGAGTCCTAAAAGTGTCCTCACCTCAAGGAGAGATAGGATATCCATGCCCAAATAAGCAAAATTCAAGTCCGTGTAGAAAGGTCTTATTGTATCTTGAGTTTCAAGGGCCATTGGCAAGGACAGCTCACACAGATGTGGCAGTCAGTTGTATAGGTGTAAATATCTGTGGACAATTGCAGTAGCCTCTTAATTGATCTACCTGCTTCTACTATGAACCCCTCAAATCTGTCTGCCAAAACAATCTGTCTAAAATGAAAATCTGATCATGTCACTTTCCCTGCTCAAAATCCTTCTTTGGATTTCCATTGTTCTTGGGATAAACACCAAAATCCTCACTGTGGCTTGAGAGCCTCTTCAGGATCCTCTGTTATGTTCTTCTCATACCTCCCTCTCCCCTGCTCTCTGAGTGACAGCCCCATTTGCCTTTCTTCAGTTCACTCCAAAGCCCTGCCTCCTTCCCTCTACTCAGGATGTTCCTTTTGCCTGAAATATTCTTTCCCCCATCATGCCTCCCTCAACTTATTTAACTGCTACTCAAACGTCACATTTTGGGGGAAGCAAGCCTGCCTGAATCTTCAGACTTACTCACATTCCCCATTCTATACATGTATACTCTTCTACTTTTTCGTAGAACTTATACAGTTGTAATTAATTTATCTATGTGTAAGCGTATTTGGTTTTTTGTTTCTCTGTTTGGCTGCGCCACGTGGCTGGCGGGATAGTTCCCCGACCAGGGATCAGACCTGTGTCGCCTGCAGTGGAAGCGCAGAGTCCTAACCACTGGACAGCCAGGGAATTCCCTTAATTTTTATTTTTAATGTTTTATTGAAATATAGTTGATTTACAATGCTATGTTAGTTTCAGATGTACAAATAAGCATGTTTGATTCAAGTATCTCTCCTTTATTGGCTACAAGGTTCATGAGAGCAAGTACCATGTCTATTTGGCACACGATTATATCTCATGACTTTTGAGGGGACTTAATAAATATTGGTTGAATAAAATGAATGAATGAATAGGATATGATTTGTAGGTAAGGGTAAAAGTCACTCCTGCCTGTCTTTTCTAACAGCTTGCTATTAGGGCCTGGAATTTTTTTTATTGCTTTAATCTAGTATGGATTAAGGGTTTCTAGGATTTGATTGTTGAGCCTGAAATATATGCTTATCAGGCTCTATTTCCATCTATAAATACCAACCAGAAGCAGTGTGAAAGAACAACGCCCCTGTGGAAACGCCTACTGTGTACATAATGTTCTGGGGTTGCAAACTCAAGTGTGGAAAGGGGAGAGAGAGGCTTGCTGGAGGGGAGGTAGCATGGTGTGGTACTTAGGAGCTCAGACTTTCCAGCCCAACTCTCTGGTTTTGAATCTCTGTCCCATCACTTATGAGCTATTACTCATAGGCAGTTTTCTGTCCTCTCTGTGCCTCAGTTTTCTCATCTATAAAATGGAGCTAAATATTGTGTGCCTCATAGGATTAAAAGGATTCAGTGAGTTAGTATTAATAAAGCACTTAGAAGAAGCAGGACAGAGGACAAGTGTTTGTATATGTGTTTGTAAGTAAAACATGTTACGTGGGAGATACTGCTCCCAGATAGGTAAAAACAAGTCACTAGTCACAACAGTCAAGTATAAATAAATGCAACTTCAGAGGATATAGATCAGGTCTACCCCCTTCTCACCACCCTCAGCACACTGCTTTGGGTTAAGGAATTGTGCCCCTCAGGCATTTCTTGTTGTATACAGTCGTCATATATAAACAGGGAGCTATTTCACCACAGCCAGTCTTAGCAAGGTCCAAGTGCAAGGCCTGAGATGATTCATTTTAATAAACAGAGGTGGGAGAGAAGTAGTTCACTTCGACTAGCGAATGTTTACTGAGAATGGTGGAGGCTGGTCAGCTGTTCCCCTTTACACATGCTCCCGGCCTCCTTGGTGCATGGCTAGTCTGCACGGTGCAGGCCCACTGCACCTAGAAAGTGACCGTGAAGAGCTCTCCTCAGTAGACTGTGGGCAGAGTGAGGGGTGGCACTTTTGGGCCCTGGCAATAAAAGCAGGTGTTCCACTCTCCTGTACCCGCTCTCTGAGGATGTGCTGGAGTACTCAGACTTCCTGCGTGGGGCAGAGCACTTCCCCTAATTCCAATTCAAGGTTTCTCTTTGTGATGGGAGTTTAAATTGGAGCCTTAAGTTATTTCAATGGGACCTCATTACCAAGAAGCCTGATGAATGATTTTATATTTAAAACTAGCCTTGCGGGCTTCCCTGGTGGCGCAGTGGTTGAGAGTCTGCCTGCCGATGCAGGGGACATAGGTTCGTGCCCCGGTCCGGGAAGATCCCACATGCCGTGGAGTAGCTGGGCCCGTGAGCCATGGCCGCTGAGCCTGCGCGTCCGGAGCCTGTGCTCCGCAACGGGAGAGGCCACAACAGTGAGAGGCCCGCGTACTGCAAAAAAAAAAAACAACAAAAAAACCCCCCAAAAAACTAGCCTTGCTATTGAAGCTATAGATTGCTATTAGACTGTTATGTGAGCAAAAAATAAACTTTTATTGTTTATTTTATTTATAAACCACTGAGACTTGGGGGCCGTTTGTTACAGCAGTTAGCCTACTCTGACCAACACCCAAAGACTGGGCCCGGCACTCTGATTATGTAACTCAATTTCGATTGAGATTTCCACGTCCGTTGTAATCCAGATATGCTGTTCAAGTGCATACAGTTGTCATATATAAACAGGGAGCTATTTCACCACAGCCAATCTTAGCAAGGTCCAAGTGCAAGGCCTGAGATGATTCATTTTAATAAACAGAGGTGGGAGAGAAGTCGTTTATTTATTTATTTATTTTACGGGCCCCTCACTGTCGTGGCCTCTCCCGTTGCGGAGCACAGGCTCCGGACGTGCAGGCTCAGCGGCCATGGCTCACGGGCCCAGCCGCTCCGCGGCATGTGGGATCTTCCCGGACCGTGACACGAACCTGTGTCCCCTGCATCGGCCGGTGGACTCTCAACCACTGCGCCACCAGGGAAGCCCGAGGAGTAGTTCATTTAAACTAGCGAATATTTACTGAGAATGGTGGAGGCCTTCTTCCCTTGGGAATGGTGGGAATGGCCTTCCCCAAGATTACTGTAATGTCTGTGAAGTTGTATTATTCTGCTCATCTCTGGCACTGATCTGTTGGTTCTGCAGAATTAGAAGAACTTACTCATGCTATTTCTCAAGCGCTTTCTTTATCCCCAGCAGCATCAACTAAACATGAAATGCAACCTTGGCTCAACTTCCACCTCCCTCCCCCTGCAAATTCCACTCTCACAGTACTTTTGTCATTCGGTTGACTTTACTGAAGGTGGGAGTACAGTGAGACAGGGCAGGCGTTCACCTTGCACCTTCCACAGAAACTCAAAGAGAACAGCGGGCCTTTTTTCCTCAGTCTTTCAACTCTACTCCACCCCTTAAAACTGCAAGACATAATCTTCCACCTCCCTGCAATCTTTTTTTTTCTTCTAAGTTCTCTGCCTTAGCCTGCCCCTAATTTGAGAACATCACATTTTTCTCCCCTGTATATGTACTTCAGCAGTTTTGATTTAATGAAATTCACTTCTAAACCTTAACTTATTCTAGGCCCATCTTTGTGATGCCAAACCCATTAAGGTCTTCTTCAGTGCAAAAGGGCGCTCCGTGTTTCAGGATCCTTTCACAGAGACACAAAAAATACACAATCGCTCCCACGGGAGATTTATAGCCTTGTGGAAAAGATAAGACAAATATACAAATAATTATAAATCAGAGTATCATATGACACCTCACCAACCAGGCTACTTCGTTCACACCCCACAGGATTCTGGGGGAAAGAGCAAATCTGGCATGGTTCCTCTCCACACGGTCACTAACAAACATCTCTCAGCTTTCGGGGAATTAAAAATTGTTTTCCCTCACGAAAGGGGAAAGACCTTTGGTCTACACCTTTTTAGCTTCATGACAGTCTTCTCTCTCCTGTGGAGACAGAATTAAATCCTAACTGTCTGTGCTAACCCCTCAAATAGTAAATGGAGGCTACAAAGACGATTCTAATTCAAGGTTTCTTTTTGTTGTGTGAGCTTAAATTGGAGCCCTGGGGTTATTTTAATGATACTTTGTTGCTGAAGAATATTACGAATGGTTTTATATTTGATACTAGTCTTGTTATTGAAGCTATAGATAAATGACTCTCAGTAATAGTCAGCTTTGGTGCTTCAGTTCTGGGATATTACATTTTAAATAAAGTACAAGGCAGAAAACAGCTCAGCACCTTAAAAGTCTTCTGGAATAGTTTGATTTCATCATATTACTGATTCTGAGCCAAATGGTTTATTGTATCAAATGATATAAATAGGAGTGCAGAAGAAAATACTGAGCGATTATAGTCATCCATTACAGGGCTGATGCTTAATAGAAAGCACTAATTCATTTTCCTTGTTAAGTGTCCACTGAAAATGCTATCATATCATAGTGGTATGAAATAGGTACTATCATAGTAGTATGATCCTTGAATAAAAGGCTGGTATTATTATTAGAATCTCATGGCTAAACCTGTCTTAACGGATAAAATAATAAAACTTTGTTCACTTAAGATAATACATTTTTAGGACTCAAAACACTTGTTTTCTCTTTTGTTCTTTAGACATTAATAGATATAATTTTCATTTTACTATAGTCATAAAGAAAAGTCAAATTCCATTAACTATTTGCTTTTAAAATATAACATAGACTCTAAGTTTCTTCTCTGAATCACTGGCTTTATTCCTTTTATGCAGGAGATGTAAAGCTTAATGAGAAATTGAGGTGAGTTAGAAATATTTTGTCTACATTTATTTAAGAATGAAAAATGAGGGAATTCCCTGGCAGTCCAGTGGTTAGGACTCCGCACTCCCACTGCCAAGGGCCCAGGTTCGATCTCTGGTCGGGGAACTAAAATCCCACAAGATGCAAGGTGCAGCCAAAAAAAAGAAAAAAAGAATGAAAAATGCAAATACTACATATGATTTCTAAGCCTTCCATATTAGCTCCATTGAATTGATATTCAAAAACAGCTGAAAACAGGTCTTAGATGAACCCTGTGTTCTAAATTATTATTGGTCGACTGGCTGTACCTTTGAATCAGTATATTATGTTTTACTCTCCCAGAAACAGGCTGAATCTCAATAAAACTTTTATGTTAGCATGTTCCCCACAGAGATAGAGAGTTGGACCTGCCAACTGTGTGTATATTTTTCTAGCATCTATAAGTCTATCTGAAATAAAATCATAGATTTTCAGAAACTCAAGTGACTTTGGACGCTTCAATTATAATCTAAACAGCCCACTTGCCATTTGTCAGACGGCATCTGTTTGAACACCAAGAAAAATCTTAATTAGGCTTGAAAAAATAATAAAATCTTATTTTTCAAAATCAACATTTAAATAAATTGAATAAGAAGTGAGCTAATAAGAAGTAACAGAAATGAGATTGGTTTTAATTTGCTTTTAACAAATGACTCAAGAGCTTTGCTTTTTTTAACTAACTTAAGCTTAACCTCGTGCTGTTACACACGAAATTCTTGGGCTGCAGTGAAAACTGCATGGGGCGTGGGGTGATGAGAAGGGGAGCAAAAAGGATGAAGGAGAGAGGCCCTGAGAGATGATAACCTGGTCTAGTGGGTCCCAACCTGCAATGCATCAGAAGCTCTTAGGGAGTTTTTGAAAATGCAGATTCCCAAGTCTTGCCCTAGAGATCTAGATTCAGTAGTTATGTCAAGACCCAGAAATATATGTTAAATTTCTCAGGTAATTCAGGTGATCAGTTGACCATTTTAGTCTAGTTTCCCATCTTCGAGTATCTGAACATGGCTTCCACAAGATTAACGAGTAATCAGAATTGAGATTTAAATCCAACTATCCATATCCCATGGATAATAAGTAATTATTCTAATCAGTAACCAGAATTGAGATTGGAATTCATATCCTATACATTCCCATATCCATGTTCCTTTCATATTACTGTGTTTGAGGAAGAGAAGAATGAAGGGACCATGGGCTGAATGCTGAGAACCAAAGACCTGGCTACATGCTCTTTACCTTAGATAGTCCTGGTATCTGTTCGGATGAATTTGATTCGGCAGTTCCACTTAGACTAACTATGATAGTGGAAAATTAGAAACAACTTAATTGACCAACAATAAGATATTTGATACATAAATTATAGTAGATAGTTATGGTACAAGGGAAAATCTGTGGCCTTTAACAAAGATGGTGTAGACATATACTTTGGACATGGAAATATATTCACAATATATATATAGACACAGAAAAAAATTCTGAAGGATATACCTCAAAGTGTTAGTGGTTTTCTTACTGAGTGGTTTTCTCACATGGTAGCAGTAAGATCATGGAAATTTTTTCAAAAGTTTGCTGATCACATGTCACATATTTTGACAACAATCACATATTGGTTGTAATCAACATATATACACAAAACACTTACATACAAATCCAGAGGTTGTATGGCTTTGGAGGCAACATGCTATAGTTCAATGTTTCTGTTGAACCAAAGTTCAGACCAGCAAGAGTAAAAATAAGGTTGCAGGTTTTTTCTTGAGACACTTTTCTCTGGGCTCTTTTTTTGTGTGTCCTATAAAACTGAAATAAAATTATGCATAATGTATATATTTAAATAAACTGTATTTGTTGATGGTCTGTGTTTGTGTTTAAGACTCTTCCATAGTTCCTAGCATATAAATGTTAGCATCACAATAAATGTTACTTTCCCTTTCCCTTAGGGATTTGATTGGTAGTTTAGAAGGGGCTATAATAATACATGTATAGCAGGTTTTTTATAGCAGGAAAGGATTTAGATTCTGTAATTGACCTAATATTAGATCTACAGTTACACCAAAGACCTTGCCTTCTACTGTGTTTATTAATAATTTAGCTATAGTGGTGTACAAAGGAAGTGGTGTATATTTACAGAGAAAATATTGAAACCTGAGTTGAAGATAAGGTTCTACTGGCTGGCAATAAAAATGTGTGCATACGTAATATATTACTACCTTTTCCGTGTTGACTGCAGCTCTAGTGGGTCAAAGGTGGTTACTTCCTCTACAAGACAGGGTTGTTATGGAAAGAGCATTCGCTGATTTCATGATTCTAATCTTGTCTCTGCTACTGACTAGTGTGATCTTGGGTAACAGATAAATGTTAAGTTCAGGGTTCAAAACAAATCTGACACACTCGATAGAATGTACCCGACTTAAATGTGTGTCTATCTACACAATTGTAAGTATATGTTTATGTATGGGATATGTATCCATAAGCTATATATACAAAGTTCTTATACTATAGTCTTAAGCTAAGAATTTCAGAGTCCATAAACTAGACATACCACTCTTTTATAGGCCATCTAAAAATAGATATCTTTTGGGCTTCCCTGGTGGCTCAGTGGTTGAGAGTCCGCCTGCCAATGCAGGGGACACGGGTTTGTGCCCTGGTCCAGAAAGATCCCACATGCCACGGAGCGGCTGGGCCCGTGAGCCATGGCCGCTGGGCCTGCGCATCTGGAGCCTGTGCTCTGCAACGGGAGAGGCCACGACAGTGAGGGGCCCGTGTACCGCAAAAAAAAAAAAAAAAAAAAAAAAAAAAAGAGGGATGACAGCACAAGGTACTTTTCATAATCCCTGCTTCTTACTGCCTTAGGACTTTTCTGCTAGTTTTCTAGTGGTGAGTACATCATGCTGAGGCCCAAGGCAAATGGCTGGGCTGGGAATATGATTTGGTTATGTTGGCTCCGTGTTTTGAGAGTATATAGCTCTATATACCCTTAAGGTATCTGGTGTATTCCAGCCTCATGGTCCCAACAGTGGTAATAACTATTATTCATTCAGTGCTATTGTTTGTAAAAAATATTTTACATGCATTAACTCATTTACTCTTAATTTTATTGATGAGGAAATGAGGCACTGAAAGGTTAATTAACTTGCCTAAGGTTACTCAGCTAGTGAGAGGCAGAGCCAGGACTCAAACTTAAAACATTGATGCTAGAATCATACCCTTAACAATTCTCTGCACAGCCTCCTTGATAGGATGACTGCCAAGTTCTATGAGGAGAGAGGCTAGTACTCTTGTATTTTTATTTTATTCACAGAATCTGGTTCTGGGTATGTATTAAATAAATATACCTAAATAATGAATAAATGATATTGGTATTCTTCAAATCAGTTGCAAGGTATTTTGCAAATGATTTGTTTTGAATGATAAAGTACCAAAACTTTGAAGTGTCAACTTAAAAAAAAAACATAGAGCAGAATCAAGGTTGACTGGGAAGTGGTATTCTTTACTGATCTGCCTTTTTAAAAATTATTTATTTATTTATTTGGCTGCATTGGGTCTTTGTGGCATGTGAGATCTTTCGTTGTGGCAAGCAGGCTCTTTTTTGCGGTGCACAGGCTTCTCTCTAGTTTGTGATGTGCAGGCTCTAGAGCATGCAGGCTCACTTGTTGCAGCATACGGGCTTAGTTGCCCTGCAGCATGTGGGATCTTAGTTCCCCGGCCAGGGATAGAACCCACATCCCCTGCACTGGAAGGAAGATTCTTAACTACTGGACCATCAGGGAACTCCCTGATCTGACTTTTGATATTGTAATAAACAAGCTCAAATATCTCAGTGACCTAACACATTACAACATGTCCACCGTAGGCTGAGCAAGTTGGCAGGGCAGCTGTTCTCCATAGAATGCCTCAGTACACAGGCTGCTTCCATGTGCCCCACCATGCCAATGTAGGGCTCAGAAAAGAAGCTGCAAGGCCAAGCAGTATGCACCTCAGCCTGAAATGACATGTAAATGACCTGTCACTTCCACTCAGAACTTATTGACCAAAACTAGTTACACAGCCCCAACTAATCACATGGGATCTGATCAGTGTGTCTTCTGTGTTCCGAGCAGAAAACTGGATATAGGTAAGCCCTAGGGATGTCTTCCATAGAGAGAAAGGAGTGGGCATTTAGTAGGTGCTGGAATTTCTTATAACATTAGAAAGAGCTGTTAAAATGTGCCTTACTGACCAGTTTTGCCTTAGGGGTAGGAGAGAAATAAGAAGTGTGATGGCATAATTAAAAAGGCACAGGGAGGGACTTCCCTGGTGGCACAGTGGTTAAGAGTCCGCCTGCCAATGCAGGGGACACGGGTTCAAGCCCTGGTCCGGGAAGATCCCATATGCCGCAGAGCAACTAAGCCCGTGAGCCACAACTACTGAGCCTGTGCTCTAGAGCCCGTGCTCCGCAACAAGAGAAGCCACCGCAATGAGAAGCCCACGCACCGCAATGAAGAGTAGCCCCAGCTCGCTGCAACTAGAGAAAGCCCGCGCACAGCAACGAAGACCCGACACAGCCAAAAATTAATTAATTAATTAATTAATTTAAAAAGTTATTTTAAAAAGGCACAGGGAGAGGATGTTATCATGTCTCCTTTCTGCGCAGGAGTTGGAGAATTTGTACAGAGTTTGTCATATGCACATACAGAATGAAGAAAATTACCTAACCATATACAAACAAAACATTTTCAATGAGTTAAATGTTAAAAAAAAAAATCTATAAACATATTTGCAAACATATAGGAGAGTGTCTTTATCTCCTTAGGCTAGAGAAGCCCATCTTAAGGAAGACAGTATAAAACCTATGGAGGAAAAAGACTGATTTTTAACTACAGGAAAACTAAAACTTCTCTTTGACAGAAGACGCTGCAAACCAAGTTGAAAGAAAGTCGACATACTAAGAGAATATATTTTCAACCAGTCCAACAGGAAAAAGAATGAACAATCAAAATATAAAAGGAATCCTAAACATAAACAAAAACAAAAAGAAAACAATGCATTTAAGAGGAAATACCACGTAACAATAATCTTTTGAAAAGATGCTTTCCTCACTAATAATCAAGAAAAAGCAAATTAAAACAGCAATGAGATACTTTTAACTCATGAGATTGGCAAAAATCAACATGATTAATAAGAGTCTCAGAAACATTGATAGAGTTATACCTTCCTTTATAATGTTAGTGGGAATATAGATGGTGATACCTTTCTGAAGGCTATTTGGCAGTAGTTATTACAATACACATTCCGTTCAACCCAGCAGTTCCACCTCTAGAATTTTATCCTGCAGAAATTTGTATGTACGCAAAAACGCATGGGCAAGACATTTGTTAAAACATTATGCAGAGTAGGAAAAAAAAGAAAACAACTTAAATGTTCAATAATATTGGAGGATGAAGTAAATTATAGTGTATCTATGTCATAGACTATTACACTTCACAGTAAAAAGAGTAAGACGAAAGTAATTAGAAACAGCAGGAAAAATAAAAGCAAAACTCCATAATAAAAGGTGTGATGTTACTTTTTTTAATACAGCATGATTTTGAGCAATTAGTAGACTGGAATAGGGAGAATTCATTGTAATATTGACTATCAACAGTGTGTGACGTTGGAATGGCAGAGTAGGAAATACATCACATTGTTTATCTCTGTAGTGCACAATATTTACAGTCATGATAATGTAAGTGCTGTTTATTACTTTTCATCTTTTACAATCAACCTAGAAAGCAAAAGACCTAATTAAGGTTATTAAAAATTCAAAAATTTACCAAAAATTGTTACCAACCATAACAATGTTACAACAAAAGTTAACAGTGGCATAATATGGTTGGTGGAAGGGGCTGGGAAGCATGATGGCAAGGGTCAGTGTCTAACAACCCCTTTTTTTTTTTTAATTTTTCTTGGAGTATAGTTGATTTACAATGTTGTGTTAGTTTCAGGTATACAGCAAAGTGAATCAGTTATATATATATAACTAATATATATACATCCATTCTTTTTCAGATTCTTTTCCTATATAGGTTATTAAGTTGGTAACATCCTTATCTCTCAGAGGAGGGAGAAACACTGTCAGGGCGAGTTTTGCTTGGCCTGAATAGTTTCAAATTTTTGTAGTGTGAATATACTCATATATTCTTTGTGCACTTAATAAATTTAAATTTTTTCATTCAATTTTTTAAGAAAAAGAAAACAAAGTGTGAGAATAATTTTTTGAAAGCCCTCAAAGATCTAATTTAAATATCTAGATATATCTGTGAGTGTATTTTTTATCCAATTAACTGGGAAAATCTTTCTATTTTTCACTTTAGTGTGCAGAGTAGAATCATTCTTACAATTCAATACATTTTAAAAATGTTTCCTAGTATATTCATATAAGGAATTCAAAGTGTTCCTCTTTAATTTTCCCTTTTAGATCAATGTGTATTAAATAACATATTTGAAAGTTCTATTAATATTATAGTAATATAATACCAAATGAGAAAAATAGAGCAGAAACATCACCCTAAGGTGATTTTAAAAGCATTTAATTATCCAATGTAATTATTTCTTAAGCCCCAATTATAATACACTATTACGTTACTGAAATGCCAGCTGTCTTGGGTCACAGACAAAAGTGGTGGTATTAAGAAAAATGTACTCCTGGTCAACATCTGTTTACTGTTTAAAAACACCTTGCTTTCCTCCAAGTTCCTGAGCTATGTAGCTTCCAATCTCATGTTAAAATGAACGGGGAAGTTGAGGCATAAAAGTGTGTTAATAAGAGCTATTTCTACTCTGACTTATTATTTGTTCCCTCTGTATCTTCCCTAATCAGCAGGATGGTGCCTGCCATATCCTTACACAAAGCATCAAAGAGCTTCTGCAGGGGCTTCCCTGGTGGCGCAGAGGTTGGGAGTCCGCCTGCCGATGCAGGGGACACGGGTTCGTGCCCCGGTCCGGAAGATCCCACATGCCGCGGAGCGGCTGGGCCCGTGAGCTATGGCCCCTGAGCCTGCGCGTCTGGAGCCTGTGCTCCGCAACGGGAGAGGCCACAACAGTGAGAGGCCCGCGTACCGCAAAAAAAGAGCTTCTGCCTTCTAGAGTCTGGAGGCTGCTGGAACTCTGCTGACTTCAGAGTCTTGAGCCCCAGTGGGGTGAGATGACAAAGGCTGCCCATCACCATCAACAGAGGAAAAAGCCAATGATGGCTGCCTTCTCCCTTCTGCCTTCCAAATCTCTCACCAATGCATCTGATTGGCAGAGCCCAAATGGTATCTGAAACCCTCCTGGCAATGAAATATGCGAAATGTTGTTCTCGGGTTTCTAGACACTGCAAAACAGGAGAGATATGAGTGTAAAGGGGCCAGATACTCATGGACAATATCTGACCCATTTGTGTGTTACCACATATAATATGAGTAGCCATGTTTGAGTAGAAGAAGCATTAAATGTGTATAGAGAAGACTGATTACTGGTTGGAGAGAGTTGGACAGGAGGAAGGAAAAGGAGAGAAAGCTAGACCTAAAGATGGAATGGGGGCTCCCCTGGTGGAGCAGTGGTTAAGAATCCGCCTGCCAATGCAGGTGATACGGGTTCGAGCCCTGGTCCGGGAAGATCCCACATGCCGCAGAGCAACTAAGCCCGCGAGCCACAACTACTGAGCCTGAGCTCTGGAGCCCACAAGCCACAACTACTGAGCCCACGTGCTGCATCTACTGAAGACCGCGTGCTCTAGAGCCTGTGCTCCGCAACAAGAGAAGCCACGGCAGTGAGAAGCCTGCGCACCGCAACGAAGAGTAGCCCCTTCTCACCGCAACTAGAGAAAGCCTGCGTGCAACAACGAAGACCCAACACAGCCAAAAATGATAAATAAATAAATTTATATTAAAAAAAAAAAGATGGAATGGGTTAAAGTGATGTTTGCTAGAGATCTGCAGTGGTCCTTAACCAGGAAAGTTACATCATGAAAGCAGTCCTTTAGGGCAGTGATACTGCTGATATGCTAGAGAGGACGTGTGTGTGTGTGTGTGTGTGTGTGTGTGTGTGTGTGTGTGTGTGTGTGTGTGTGTGTGGTGTGGGAGTGGAGAGACTTGAAGTCAGGAAAACTTACTTGTCCTAAGGGGCACTTTGAAGAATCCACAAGTGAGAATACAGAGGCTACAGATTAGGATAAAAGTGGCAAGAATGGAGGCAAAAGGGCACATGTGAGACACATGGTCCCTGTATCCAGAAAGAGAACCTTGTCCCCAAGAATATTCTAGTTTCCAGCAGCAGCAGCCCACCACGTGACTGGTCTGTGCCTCCAGCCCCTGTCTCCTGGGGAACTGCCAGCCCACAGCAACCTGACAGCCTCAGCAACCAGCGGATCAGCAGTCATCTTTTTCTAAGAAAGAATCCAGCTTTGCTTCTGCATTTTTATCTCCTTTTCGAATGCCTTTGGAGTAATTACACTAAATATAGAAATGAGGCAAGATGAGCCGAGGAGTTCCATCGTGTTCTCTCCCTCTCCCGTCACCTAAGGGAGAACTTGCCTCAAATTCATCATTCTTACAACTCATGAACTGCACTTTCTACTCCAACTCCACTGGAACACTGCTTCTATCAGGCCGACCTGATCTGACCATTCCTTCATTCAGTCACGCACACACGCTTCAGTCAGCGACTATTCATCGAGTAGCTACTCTGTGTCGGCCCTGCTGAGGATTTAAAAGTTAAAATAACAACAACAATAAAAATTCCTGCATTATGGAGCATACATCCTAGCAGGGAGAGGCAAACAAGAAGTAAAGTATAGAGTATGTTAGAACCTAAGTGCAAAGAAGAGAAGTAGTGCAATGCCCACCATTATAGAATTCTTTTTTTTTTTTTTTGCTGCTGCCTTTCTAAACCGAGACTACTTTTCAAGATTCAAAGTAAATTTTCTTTCTACTCTGTGCCTTGCCTAACCATTTCAGCCCACAACAGCCTCATCTTGTTCAATACTTCTTATCATCTGCTCAAGTCTTTGGGTACTATTCATGCACACAACACTCCTCACTTTTGAAAAACATGTTCTAGGAAGAGATGTGGTTGTTCGTAAACATAGGAGCTTGAGAATTTTTCTTTTAAATGTTCAGTGTGATCGCATGACTTCTGTAGAAAGATGATACTGTTTTATAAGAGACTAATTGATGCATCTGAAATAATGAAGTAAAACTTGGAAGAAAAAGACATACTGACCTGTGTCGGAAATTGGAGGTTAGGCAATAAAAGGAAGGGGTGGGGTCCAGGCTGGACTGGAATAGATTTACAAGAAATGAAGAGGTCTTTGTAGTGAAGCCATGGGACAGCAGAAGAAAAAGGGTGGAAGGAATTTTTCTGGCGTAGAACATTTTAAGAGGAACACTGTAAGAGAAATATGTAAGAGAAAAAATATGAGGACATGGAAAAATAATAGGTAGGGACTTCCCTGGTGGTCCAGTGGTAGAGTATCCGCTTTACAATGCAAGTGATGCCGGTTCAATCCCTGGTGAGGGAACTAAGATCCCACATGCCGTGGGGCAACTAAGCCAGCGTGCCACGACTACTGAGCTCTCGAGCCTCAACTAGAGCCCGCTTGCTGCAAACTACAGAGCCCACGCACTCTGGAACCCATGCGCCACAACTAGAGAGAGAAAACCCTCATGCCACAGCTAGAAGCCCAAGCGTCACAATGAAAGATCCTGCATGCTGCAACTAAGACCCGACGCAACCAAAAATAAATTAAATAAATAAATAAATAATAAATAAATCTTAAAACAGAAAAAAAGAAGAAGAATAGGTGGAGCAGCATCTGAAGGAAAAATATGTGTTAATATAACTCTGTTCATGATAATGTCCTAAGAAGCTGAATATTTATAACCAGAGCAAGGCTAATCAGAGATATCCTCTGGACCAATAATCTTCAAGTTTGTCTGATAAGAAAAGTCCACTGCATGTTTTTCCAAATTATAAATTCCTAACTCTATCCCTAGATCAAATGAATTAGACTCTTCTAGGGAAATCACAAGGAATGTACATTTCTGTTTATTTTTATTTATTTATTTATTTATGGCTGCACTGGGTCTTCGTTGCGCGCGGGCTTTCTCTAGTTGCGGCGAGCGTGGGCTCCTCTTCGTTGTGGTGCATGGGCTTCTCACTGCAGTGACTTCTCTTGTTGTGGAGCACAGGCTCTAGGCGCTCAGGCTTCAGTAGTTGTGGCGCATGGGCTTAGTTGCTCCACGGCATGTGGGATCTTCCTGTACCAGGGCTCGAACCCATGTCCCCTGCATTGGCAGGTGGATTCCTGATCACTGCACCACCAGAGAAATCACTATGTTTCTGTTTAATATGTATTCTAAGTGATTCATTTGATTTGGTAAGTTTGGAAAACACAGTGGGTATCAGATTTTACTATCTACAATACTTTTTGGTTGTCATTAGCTTTGAGAAGAACCATAACTAACAATGGCCTAGGTGTAGGATAACGCTGGCAAAGCTGGTATGCCAACTCTCTGCCAGTTTATACTGGAAAGCTGTGGTAGATACTGTTGATTGGCCGACCAAGAGTCGTTCTCAACTGCCCTGCCATTTTCACTATAAAGTCCGGAAGAGCAATGCACTTTCCCATGTACCCTTGCTACTAGGCAGGTTCATGTGACTCATATTGGCCAATTAGATATAAGTTGAGGTTTTCTGGGGGCTTCTGAAAATGCTTTTGTTTTCTTGGTATAACAGGCAGACATGAGGTACCACCCCACACTTTCTTCCTGGTCAAATCCAGGTATGATGCCTCTGTAATCATAGCAACCATTTTGGGATTGAAGGGAATGAGCAGGAAGGACAAGAGAGACAATGACCCTAACATTGTGTGTCCAGATTGCTTGTTGTGGTTAGAAAGGAGGAGGCAGAGAGAATTTCTATTTCTAAAAGCCATTTATATTTATTTATTTATTTTCCGGTACGCGGGCCTCTCACTGTTGTGGCCTTTCCCGTTGCGGAGCACAGGCTCCGGACGCGCAGGCTCAGAGGCCATGGCTCACAGGCCCAGCCGCTCCACGGCATGTGGGATCCTCCCGGACCGGGGCACGAACCCGTGTCCCCTGCATCGGCAGGCGGACTCTCAACCACTGCGCCACCAGGGAAGCCCATCTAAAAGCCATTTTAAAAGCTGGTTTTCTATTCCTTGAAACTGAAAACATTCCTAACTAAATCAAAGGAGAAGTGGGGTAAGCCCAGGCCTGAGGCAAGAAAAGACCCCCTCATCTTTAGAAACACACGTGCATGAAAGGGTGGGCTCACCTTCTCATTAGGGGATAGATGAGGACAAGAGTACAAGGATTGAACCCTAGAATCTGAGTCTGAGGGAGAGTTCTAGAAGGGAATAGAACAGAGAAAGTTGATAGTCATGCCTGGGCTATCCTAAATAATAGGATATTTGCCCAGGATTAGGCAAAACTAATTTGCCTTAAAAGGATATGTTGTAACTTCACATTCCCTCAACAAAATGCAAAATTGGCACAAGCAATGTATAGTGAGTAGTAAAGGGAGATGCAGCTATCAGGGCATCTGTCTCATTGTGCTAAAAGCAATGCATCTGATAAATTGGTAACTTGTTTTTCTGATAATTTCATCTGGTAAAGGGTAAAGGAAACAACCAGAAGAACTGCTACTTTGTATTTAATTCTAACCAAATTAAAAAAAAAAAGACAGAGAGAGAACTGTTTGTGGAATGGATGTGGAGTCTGAGGAGAAAGCACACAGGTCACCTTAGATGGTATGATACCCAACAATGTCAAAAGTGCTCTTAGACACCAGGAAATTAGATTTTAGGAAGTTGAAGGGAAAGATGAGTCAGATTCAATGCCTAAAACTCTAAAGGAAAGATTATTTTGAAAGTCTTTCAAAAATGAAATTTTCAAGTCAACAAATATTTAAGGATCACCAGCAACATGGGACAATCTGTACCAGTAGCTGTAAAATTCTTACTCTCAAGGAATTAATTGTCCGTGGAGGGAGGAAAAGGGGACGAGCACTCAAATGCACAGCTACCATTTATTGAACATCTACTGTGAAAAACAATATGATTAAAAATTTATATATAATATGTAAAATATTTACAAATGTTTTGCAAGATAGATATTATCCTCAGTTAACAAAGAGACTAAATGTTTAGAATGGTTGAATAAATTGCTCAAAGCCTCACAGCTCATGAGGAAATGAGCCCAGCCCCCCTCCTCTTGCATTTATTGGATCAGCTTGGTCCCAGGGGCCTCATAAAGCAAAAGGAGCAAAAGGACACTCTGTTCCCTTCTACTTTCTCCCATGTATCTTCAAGAACACCAAGAGTTCATTGGCATGGATTTGGCCCCTAAAAGTAGAAGCTTTTAGCAATTGACTGCAAAGGAGTAAAATTAGTTCCATCTTTGAAACTGGAATATCTGCTAAACTCCTTGTGGGAGAATTCATTCCTTGAGCGAAGACTTACCATTATCAATCCTTCTATATTGAAAATCTTTCTCCTGAACTCTCAGCAGCGTAGGTAAATCAGCACTTAAAAAACAACTGCTTAGGGGCTTCCCTGGTGGCACAGTGGTTGAGAGTCCGCCTGTCAATGCGGGGGACACGGGTTCGTGCCCCGGTCCGGGAGGATCCCACATGCCACGGAGCGGCTGGGCCCGTGAGCCATGGCCGCTGGGCCTGCGCGTCCGGAGCCTGTGCTCCGCAACGGGAGAGGCCACAACAGTGAGAGGCCCGCGTACCGCAAAAAAAACAAAAAAACAAAAAAACAGCTTAATGACAGAATATGTAAAAAAGATTTAGCATTCTAAGAGAAGTTATATATTTAAAAAAATAAATCGACTCTTTAATGTTGAAAATAACATATTGTGCAATGTGTTCAGAAGCCTAAAATGTTAAGATGTGGATAAAATTATAACATAAGAGTTTTACTCGAAACATTTAATGAATTATATAATAAATCATCGTTGACTAAATAAAACGGAAGACTTGACCAGTTGTATATTGATCAAGTTTGGCATATACATGTATCTTTTTTTTTAAAAAATGTGAGTAAAACAAGCTAAACACTCACTTTCTTCACTTTAGCAGTTAATTCTTGACTGAATTATTGAAAAATTAAATTTACACTCCTATTATTTAGCTATGGAAATTCAACTTACATGTTTTAATAAAAAAAAATAAGAAAGCTAATGAGGCCACTAGAGGTGAGAAGTCTAGGAATTACGTCTGCAGAGGTTCACTGACTCTGCTTAAGAGGACAGCAACAAGAGGAAGGTTCAGCCAGAGAACTTCACTGAAGTGAAAGAGCCACACAACCAACCACACCCCCATTTCCTGTATATTCCTGGAAGGGGAAAATATCCAATAAACTGAACATGGAGATTACATTATAACACTTTTAGTGTACACAACACCAGCTTTCCTGAAAGTTGGGGGAAAGTTGTCCACGTTTTTCTTTTAGTAGCCAAAAAGGACTATGTTTAGAAGTAAATGATGATGCAATTTGGTCCATTCACATCTCTCTATATGTAGAGAAATTCGAGAAAATCACAAAGCACATTTAATCAGTTATTTGCTTTGTACAGAGACATACATGTATAGAATTGTCAAAATCCCCTCATTGTTAGGTAAGGCCTGGAATAAAGTGGCAAAATTGGGGCTTAGCCTCCAACCTGCTCCCTCTGGCCACACCCT
Organism: Tursiops truncatus; assembly: GCF_011762595.2. Classification (NCBI taxonomy): domain Eukaryota; kingdom Metazoa; phylum Chordata; class Mammalia; order Artiodactyla; family Delphinidae; genus Tursiops; species Tursiops truncatus. The sequence continues at coordinate 54,587,578 of NC_047037.1, read as the reverse complement.
GGGCCCTGGCCAGTGGGAGGTCCCAGTGGAAGAAGGTGTATCTAGTTCTAATTGGTCTACCCAGAAGAGATACAAAGACCTGGGTTTGCTGGCTGAGGCCCTCGATGGCCCTGGTCTCATGAGTAAGAAGGACAAAGGAAGTAACCCAGAAAGTGACTTTCTCATGCGGGCATAGGGATGATTGTATCAACTGGCCCTCCTGAGCTCTGTGCATCTGGACAGCACGGATCTGAGGCTGCAGAGTATAGGGCCACATACTTGGTGCTTTGCTAGAGGGAGTGGGATGGACCTATTCCTGCACAAAACATGCACTTCTTTGCCAGAAGGTGTTTATATGACTGGCCTGGCTCTCAAAGAATATCACCTTATTTGTATGCTGAAAACGATAGACCCCTGGTCAATACTACTTTATGGCTCTAATGGAAAAAATACTCAATAACTTGCTCTCTTCCCACCTCCTTATAGTTGTCTTCTTCCCCCTTGACCCTAAGTACTCCTTGACCTAGAATCCCAGGGTGTTAGAAATTGAGAATCCTTTGAGACCAAACCCGGCCACCTCTTGCTTTCTGCATGATAGAACTGAAGCCACTTTGCCCTTTCTGCCCCCACTTAATTCTTCTGATATCCACTCATATTTTATATCATTTACAGCTTTTGGAAAATATGAGTTAGAAAAATTTGCTCACTGCAAATCTTGCTCTGCCTAGTCTCAACCCAAAACTAAGCAGTATGAGAAGAGAAAGAAAGAAAATGAGAAACCTACATGTTTTGAAATTTTAAAGCATTGATGACATTCATTATATTATTTGTATGCCATGCAAACCTTTTATTTCCTTAGTTAAAAACTTCTCTGAGAGCAGGGGCTGTGTCTTTTACATGATCTTTTAATATATATGGATTCTAGCACAGTATCATGAATGCCTAAGAGTATAATAAGTGTTATTTGTTGACGATGAGCCACTCTATCCCCTGGCCTCCTAGGAGGATCCCACATAATCATCCCAGACAGACAAGAATCCATCCTGCTTTGAAAGACCTACAGGGAGTGAGAATCTAAACCTTCTTCCATAACTCATTTCAGTGTCTAATAAAGCTTAGTGTCTGCTGGAAGATTCTTCCCAAGAAGGTGGCATCTGGGAATGTTGCAGAGTAAATGCTGAACTTCTTCTAAGGCCTTGGAGCCCGTCACTTGAATGACTAGGAACTATCCTGGGGGAATGGGTGGGTGCTGGTGGGGAAGGTAGTCATAGGAAGAAAAAGGGCAGAGATTAGGTTTCTTTGCGGCTCAGAGGAAGTGGCATTGTTCACACTTGCTAGCAGAACTGCCCAGTGTTAAGGATTTGGGATGGGTAGAAGTCAGGAAGCTGTGGAGCTGGGGAGAGCTCTATGATGGAGGAAGGCAAGTCTGCCACTGGCTACCCAGCTGTTTACATCCCTCCCTGGAGCTGACTATGATGATAAAATTGCCATTAGTATTCTCCATTAATATTCCGTGGTCATCAGTGTTAGTTCCTGTTAACAGGAAAGGAATGTGCATACCCTAGCCATGCTACAAATGAGATGAATGCTTCCTTTGCAGTGTGTGTGTGTGCACACACACATGTGCAAATGAAAGGGTTTGTGGAGGTGCAAACCTGGAGTGACAGGAGGTGAATAAAAGAAGGATTAGAAGGACCCTAGCAACCTCTCAGGCCAAAGCAGACTAAAGCAAGTGATCCAAATCAGGGCTGAAAATCAAAGCAGATGCCCAAAGGAACTCAAATTCAGTGAAAGCCTAGGACAGGAAGTGGGAGGGCAGAGTTGGAGGCGGAATAAGGATCTAAGTGAGGAAGTGCAGGTCAGAGAAAGTAGGCCTGCTGAGATATCTGGCACTGGAAGGGATGAAACAGAACTGAGCCTCCAGGAAAATGGGTTGGCAAGATGGAGTTGAGAAGTAAGTTTCAGCCTAATGGTTGGGATACATGGCAGGGCTTCCATCCGCCCTGTGCCCTGGGCTAGTGGAAGGGCTCAGGAGTGCTGTGAGCGGAGGACCTAGGCTGAAGGAAGGCATGTTGGTGGCCTGGCCTCCTCCCTGCCAGGGGCCTGGAATGAAATGCAACTGGATGAAGTAGGTGCCACTGGTTAGATCTGAGAAAGTATTTGGACCGGGAAAAACCAAGACAGTTTTCAAATTCTGTTGTGCCCTGATTGTCTGGAAGAGAGAACAAGGCCTGCATCTAGCTAGAAGCTTGTTTTGCGGTAGCTGAGACTGGGCAAGGTTGGGGCACACAAGGCCTGTGGAGGGAACTCGTACCTCAATGACAACCAAGTAATCAGTTACTTAGGAGAAGAATCTAAGTCAATTTGGGTGAAAAGCGCCCTGGTCCACCGTGCCTTAGACAGTCCTTCTCAGGGTCCCCACAAACAGAGAAGGCAGCTGGTTGGAGAACACTAGGAAGCAGTGGAACTAAAACCCTAGGATAACACAAGAAGCCCTAAGTGGTATTAAGAGCTTGGAGAGGAAGTGTGGGTGGAAGGGTAAGTCATAACTAGTGGCTTGTAAGCCTTCTAAGGACTGTCAACCCCTTGGAACAGAACAAAAGCTCCATTCACTTGTTCCAGGCCCTGTTTCTTGTTAGCTCCCACAAGTCATTTTCTATAGCCCTGCAGGAACCTGATGTTACTTTGCTCAAATTGTAAATGATTTATTTTATGAATGCTGAATAACAGGACCATGGTTAAAGGAAATAATCTTCACATATAAGAATCCTTGATCTGCTCCCTAAACACTTCTTTTCTTCCCTCCCTTGTGTGTGTGTGTGTGTGTGTGTGTGTGTGTGTGTGTGTGGTGTGTGTTGATTGGAACATCTGTTCTAGATATCAGCATCATCTTTAAAGCACACATTTTGAGGAGCTTTCAGATCAATAACTTGAATTCAAGTCCAAAACTGGCCAGAGCCCTAAATACCATTCCTACTTTTCTTGGCACTTTCCAATTTCTTTGGCAAATATCTGTGAAAAATAATGAAATACTGTTTAGTAAACATTTTGGTTATAGTGGGCCTTTTGTACACTCTTGCTTATGTGTTATTATGTACCTGTTTTACATTAAATCAAGCTGGAGCATTTAACATATTTACCAAATGCAAACCTGATCTGAGAAAATACCGGGATTTCTATAACACTATATTAGCTCAAATATTTCCTCTATAAATCAGGGATACATTTATACCTATATATCTATAGATACAGATATATGAGATTATATGCTTTAGAAAACAATGTTTTACCACAAACTGATCGAGGCTTAAGAAATTGTGAGGGTGTGGGTATGGGTCTTACTTATTACTACTATCCTGATCTCATATTTTTAAAAGATTAGAGAGAAAGGAATCCTTTTTCTATATTTTGGGTGCATTTTATAATCCTCTTATTTAAGCACTTCTCAAAGTTCTCATCCTGCTACCCTTAATGGTAGAATGTGTGCCCCTGTAGGCTGACTGGGGGAAGGATGGGGGTGGGGAGTCTGAGGGGGGGGCCCTACATTTGCTGCCTACAGCTCAAAAGGTCTTTAGAATTTCTTTTATTTGAAAACTCCATAATTTCTCTTGGTTACGCTATAAAAATACCCCCCCCACACACACAATACACCCATGAATAAACCAACCCTTCAGAACAGTATACATCTAAAAGCATTGTTTCTCATGTTCATACTAATTTATCAGATGGAATAGTTTGGCATCATGCTTACGCATAGGTTTGGTTTGGTTTTCTTTTGTTCCTAGTCAATTCTGTAAGTGGTAAACTTGAACACAGCGTTCTAAAAGACTCCAAATGAAAAGCTGATCTACTGTTCCAGACGTATATAATAATAACAGCTCACCTTGAGTGCTTCCTCTGTGCCTTGTACATTAATAAATAAAACAAGCATAATCTTTGCCATTAAGAAGTTCATGGTGTAGGGAACCCTCCTACACTGTTGGTGGGAATGTAAATTGGTACAGCCACTATGGAGAACAGTACAGAGTTTCCTTAAAAAGAACTAAAAATAGAGCTACCATATGACACAGCAACCCCACTCCTAGGCATATATCCAGAGAAAACCATAATTCAAAAAGATGCATGCAGCCTGATGTTCACTGCAGCACTATTTACAATAGCCAGGACATGGAAGCAACCTAAATGTCCATTGACAGAGGAATGGATAAAGAAGATGTGGTAGATATATACAATGAAATATTATTCAGCCATAAAAAACGAAATAGTGACATTTGCAGAGACGTGGATGGACCTAGGGACTGTCATACAGAGTGAAGTAAGAAAGAGAAAAACAAATATCGTATAATATTGCCTATATGTGAAATCTAGAAAAATGGTAGAGATGAACTTATTTGCAAAGCAGAAATAGAGGCACAGATATAGAGAACAAATTTATGGTTACCAAGGGGGGAAGGAGGAGGGAGTGGGATGAATTGGGAGATTGGGACTGACATATATACACTACTATGTATAAAATAGATAACTAATGAGAACCTACTGTATAGCACAGGGAACTCTACTCAGTGCTCTGTGGTGACCTAAATGTGAAGGAAATCGAAAAAAGCATGGATATATGTACACATGTGACTGATTCACTTTGCTGTACAGCAAGAAACTAACATAACGTTGTGAAGCAACTATACTCCAATAAAAATTAATTAAAAAAAAGTTCATGGTCCAGTGGACGAGACAGACTGTAAACCAAATAATTAGACAAATGCACATGAAATGGCCACTGTGATAAGCACTGTGAAGGAGCAGAGTCCTGTTAGAAAGAGATCATATGAATAATGGGGACATTTGATCTTGTCAGGGGTCAGGAAAGTCTTCCCAAGGAAGTGATGCTTGAATTGAGACCAGGGGGTAGGAGTGAAAGTGTGGGGTTAACTAGGAAGAGGGAGGGTTTGGAGGTTAGCACGGGGAGAGCAGGTGGCCCAGGCAGCTGTTACTGCAATGGCAAAGGCTTTGTGGTGGGAGGGAGCACAGTCCATGCACTGAACTGGAAAAACTCAGCGTGACCACAACACAGCCCGGGGCAGAGGGGCACATGCAGGTGGGGCTTCAGAGAAGTTTGGGCATTAGAGGTTTTAAGCTGCTTCATGCAAACGTTTTGGAGGAAAGCCGGAAAGGAAGCAAAGACTAGGAGGTTATTGCAGATGAGAGCCACTGCTCCTTGGTCTAAGTACCAAATATATAGAGATACATAGAATTCATAGGATATAAAGGGATCTCTAAGATAAAATGTATTTCAAACCTTCCAAGTATTAATTTACCTAGACTACTCCAAGTAGATAATTATTTGTAATTTTAAACCTCCACAGAACATTTTCCTAAAATTTACTGTGGGGCAGTTCTCTTATTACTGTTTCTTGGTTAATTAGGCAGTCTAGTCGGCCTGCCTTGGTCAACACAGGAACCGTTGTCAGGGAGATTGCAATGGGCCACCCAGGCAAGGGGAAATGTAATGAATTCAGTAAGTGCTTCCTAGTGTTCCCTTTAAGCAGGACCCAGGCAGGATTTGTGAACTAGGGGAAATTGTTTCTAAGACCTTTCTGCCCCAGCCAGTGGCCACTTTCAGACCTCTAAGCCATGGTGGACCAAAGCTTCTCAACTGGATGTTTCTCTTGACCCCTTCCCCTCTCTCATTTTTTTCTTCCCAAACTTCATGTTCCTACTGAAAACTTTTCTGTCCTTTGCCCCATATCAATAACCTTTCCCTGTATTCCATTATACATTGTCTCTCTGACACTTTAAATTCATGTGAAGTGTATTGGAACGTTCTAATAATTATTTGGATGCCATGATCTCCTGTAAATTTTTAGGTTAAAAAAAAAAAGTGTTATAAGTTCCCTCCCCTTTTCCCACCTCCCTGCCTTAAAACTATGCCTTTGTGTTAAGAATAGCTCTAGTAAATAGCAGTTCAAGTTCAAGGTGGGAAGAGAAGAACTGTTTTGTGTCTAGCTATGAGATAGATAATTTGGGGCAGATGGTAGGACAATGAGCTGCCCCTCTAATAGCAAAATTTGTAAAGCTGCTTTTTTTTATAGCTGAGCTTCCTTATTGCATATCTGGGCTCTTCAAAGGAGGCATTATGACTGAAAGTCAAGTTTACTTAAAGGTACAGTTTCTTCCTGCTGAGGTCAGGCTCTTCTCAAAGACATTGGGACATTCCATTTTTGGGTACTGAGAGAAAAGTTTGCTGCTCCACTTTCTCTGAAATAGAGTAATACTGAGTATCATTGCTCTGCAATATTGTCTTGGGCATCAGTTCCCGAATGGAATGTGGCATGAAACATAAGTCTTGCAGAGTTGCTCATGTGTGCAGCTGTGCAGGGCATGATAATCCCCAGAGCAAACTTTGGGGTTGCCAAAAAGAGTTAGTCCTGTAGCACCCCAGTGGAACATACCTCGCTCAGATTTCGAGATGCATCACCAGGGTCAGAACATTACACCCTTTTCCTCATCACAGTGATCCTCCAATTCCTTGGAGGGCCCTAGTTTGAGGTAAGTGGCCAGTTTTGGAGAGGAGGGCAGGGTCAGACTCAGATAAAATGGTGAGGTTTACCAATGATTTCTCTAGATCGGGAGTTGGCAAACTATAACCCGCAGACCAAATCCAGCAGCAGCCTGGAGCTAGGAATGGTTTATACTTTTTAAAAGGTTGGAGGTAAAAACAAACAAACAAACAAAACAGAGAAGAACATGGCCCGCAAAGCCTAAAGTAGTTACTATCTAGCCCTTTACAGTAAAAGTTTGCCCCCCAGCTTCCGAGCCCGCCATGTCCCTTTCTCTGCCCTCACTCCTCTGTAGCTCCTTTCTGACTCCTCATTAGAAGGAAGCCTGGCCCAGCTCTCAGCTCCAGGTGTACTTACTCAAGAGAGCTAATCCTTCTGCCCAAAGGCAAACCCATTGACCTGGCTGCCTTCTTCCAGCTGGAGGGAGGACTGCAGTCTGCTTCTACTCCTCCTTTCCTCCTGCCCCCTTCCCCTGGCTTCTACCTCATGCTATGGTTGGAGCTACCCTTCCTCAGGCTGTGGGTGCCCCAGTTCTCAATGCCTGGGGGCAAGGGTTTCTGCCAGCCAGGAGCTTCTGGAGACCGAGGGTCTCATGCATCCCTCGCTAGAGTAGTGAAGATGTCTGCTCCTTGAGACTTCCTCGGGTTCTGACACCTGTGATCCTAAGAGAGGCCTCCCAGGACCTCCGGGCTGGCTTGTGACCCAGAATGCTCTCTGGCTGCAGCAGTTCTGTCCCCACCCCCACCCCTGCCAGGCTCAGATCTGCTTGCTGTGTGGAGTGGTGGTTAAGGGTATGAACTCACCTGCCTAGATGAAAATCCAGCTCTGACATTTATAGCTAGGGAACCTCAGGCAAGTCACTTAACCAGCCTGTGATTTGGTTTCCTCATCTGTGGACAGGGGATAATAATAGTTCCTCATTCATCTGGCTGTGGCGAGGATTAATGTTAATCTGCATCAAATGGTTTTGAACAAAAGGCCTAACACATGGTAAGTACTCAATAACATGCTCGCTCTTACTACTGTTTGATGTTCTGAGGTTAGCTGTGTCATGAGCTGGTCTTGGCCCAGGTCTCTACTTCCTCTGGCTGTAGCTCAAAGTGACTTCTGCTCTCAAAGTTAGTCAGGCCACCCCCCGGGGGGTAGGCAAGACTTCCAAACAGGTGAAATGTGTTTAAGAGGCTTCCCATAGCTCTTATTCTTTATACCTTTTATTATGCAGAATAATGACTAAAATACCTTGCTTTTGAAAGGAGGTTGTGATCTACTTTCACAAACATTATTTCATTAGAGGCGTGGGACAGCCCTGTGAAATAGCTGGCACGTGGTAGTCACCCACAGACGTTGACCGAGTGATGGAGATGGGCTGTGAGCCTGCCAGTTAGCAGGATGATGAGGTGTGGCCATGCAGAACTGGCCACTTCGGAGCAATCTTGTTAATGTGCTCCCTACTTTATTCATGAGGAAGCTGAGTTTCTGAGCTGCTTGTTGCTTTGTCTAAGATGACACACAACTCGGATAGAGCTGCATCTAGAACCCAGTTCCTCTGACCTCTGCACTAGCCCCGTGGTTGTTATACCTATCACTAAATGTGTCTAAAATCAAGTTCATTTTATTTGATTCAATGCTAACCTGGGTACTGGCATACACAGTCTTTCCTTTGTGTTGCTCAAGGAAGATCACATCAAAAGCTGTAGAAAGGGAGGGAGGTCCTGTGCCCCATGAGGAGTTCTCTGAGTCTCTGCAAAGGACAGTGACTTTCAAGAGTGTCGGAAGGAAGTGAGCACAGGTGCTCAGTGACTTCCCCTCTCTTATTGGAGGGGACTTGCCACGGGACACATAATTTCTCTCGCCCTTTGCCCCTGGGAGAGCAGTTTCCCCTGTGGGGAAGGGCTGTGACTATTCAGTTCTGTCTGTGGCTGGGTGGGATAAGTTTAGGGGAAGGCAAGTATTAGGAAGCCCATTTAGTTGTATATCTAAGCTTTGATCTCCAAAAAGTAGAAAAATAGAAGATCAAGAACTAAAATAAAGACATTTAACCAAATTTGAACACAATCTACCAAATGCGTTCCACAGAATGCTAGCTTTGCAAGATTTTGAAAGGTATGTCTTTGAAAAGGGGGTTCAAAGGGTTTATAAGATGTTCATACTGCAAGGTTTCTCAGTCTTTAACATGCTAACGAATATTGCAAATCTCTAGAAGGTGGATTTAACATGTGAGATTTCCCAGCTTTCTTTAATGTTGAACCTTTTACTCCCCAAAGTGCAGGCTATGTGCCCATGATGAGTGGAACACAATTTAAGAAATCTTAACATAAGGGCATTTGGCGTATTCTTATAAAGTGAAGTCTGCTCACTTTCCAGTGGCCATAATAAGGGCGTGTGTGTGTGTGTGTGTGTGTGTGTGTGTGTGTGTTCAGAACTGCAGAGCCAGCCACAGACATGAGAATGTGCACAGTTAATTTCTGTAAGAATTGTAGTCCCATCAGAGAAGAATAAAATACAAACAATTCAGAATAAAATGAAATAGTTTATAAACTGGTTGAATTCCGCTATGTGTGTCAGCAATCTAGCAGTAGGGGTACAAATACGAATCACTTGGAAGAAGTAGGTTCAGCCAGAATCTGTGAGCAGGAACGGTGGCAAGACCACTACCCACCTGAAGGCAAGAATTTGGGGTTCCCATTGGCGGCATTAAGGAGGGTTCAGTATGTCTTACCAGCTGTGAGAAATGCTACTCCGATGTCTGCATCTCCAGCCAGACCTCTCAGGACAATTAGCCACTTACCCTAACTCACCTGGGCCAGTAGAATTTTTTATTTAAAGCATGTTTCTTTTAGCCTCAGTAAAGCATAAAGTTAAATAAAGAGATAAGTATATCAATACTTACTTAAAGCTTATGTACTTAAACTTTTTAAGTCTACTAAATTTTTTATTCTATGCTTAGAAATAACTTGTGCATATTTGTATTTGATGTTTTAAACATTTGTAATGTTTAAGACAATTTGACGTTTTAGAATGCCTGACAGGTTGTCCTTGTGATGCCAGTTTAAACCATCTATGTGAGCTCTGTAATTGATTTCGATTTGTGATTTCCAGTGAAAAGATACAAGAATTTTATTAAATCTGTGTTTTTGTTATATTCAAAAGACCTTAAGATTCATCATATTTTATAATTAGTTTATCATATTTATGAGCATTACTTGTGATTCTTTTGTTTGTTGAGCAATGAAGTATTTTATCATTTATTTTATTTTATTTATTTATATTTTTTGTCTGCATTGGGTCTTTGTTGCCGCGCGCCGGCTTTCTCTAGGTACCGCGAACGGGGGCTACTCTTTGTTGCAGTGCGCGGGCTTCTCATTGTGGTGGCTTCTCTTCTTGTAGCTCGCGGGCTCTAGAGCGCAGGCTCCATAATTGTGGTGCACGGGCTTAGTTGCTCCGCGGCATGTAGGATCTTCCAGGACCAGGGATCGAATCCATGTCCCCTGCATTGGCAGGTGGATTCTTAACCACTGCGCCACCAGGGCAGTCCAATGAAGTATTTTAAAAAGAAGATCGAGTACATTAAATGTATAAATGAAGTTTAATACTTCAAAGGAATTTAACCAGATTGTAAGCATTCACTTAAAAGAGAGACTTAGATATGGAGCTTGAAAGCTTAAAGGAAAACTAGGTTTTCAAATTTGTAATAAATAAAACTGAATTACAACATGTTGCCTTCTTTGCCCACAAAACCTGTGTTCGAGAACACGCGACACCCAAACTGCCACGTGGGAGCATTGGAGGTGCTGAGAGGTAGGGAGTGAGTGGGGCAAAGGTCTTCCTCGTGTAATCATTTCTTCCTTGTGTAGATGCACTAATAGCTCAGAGTGCAAGTGACTGAATGCAGCTGGTTTATTATAACCACTGCATTCAATAAGCATTTTTTGAGATTCTGATCTAGCAGATGTGGGTCGTATAAATGAGATTAAGATGTGGTTCCTCCCCTTAAGCAGTTTCTCCTTTTTTCCACTTTGCATTTCTCTCCTCTGTTCATGGAAGGACTTTGCAGCAACAAACACTTGCACTTTCTTGACTTGACCTGCTTAGTTGCACTCAGTGGAAAGGCAGACAAGGCTCTCAGACAGCCTTGAGTGCAAATTCTTGTTTTGCCATTTGCCACGTGAACATAGATAAGCTATTTGGTCTTGTTACTTTAGTTTCCTCATGAATCAAACTGAGATAACAGTATTATTTACCTTTACAGGTTTTCGAGAAAATTAGGGACAGCAAAGATAAAAGTGCTTGGTAACAAGCAATAAGCTTCAATAACTGGTAGCCATTAATATGACCTATGGTTTCTTTCCATCAATGTCCTTGCACAGACAGAATGTCACCTTATATCCACCCGTGATAAAATATGTTTAGGCTTCTGAGCCCATCAAGAGCAGGGGAGACATTTGGGGCAGGAGACAGCTGAAGGTAATAGAGAACTCTTCTTTACCTACACTCACTCTCTAGCCACTTGTATCCACAACTGTGATTTCAAATATCCTTACTTAACTGATGAGTCCCAACGTTATATTTTCAGCTCTGATACCTCCTCTGAACACCAGATATGCATATCTGGCTCCGTATTTGACATCTTCACGGGGATGTCTGATTGTCACATCAAACTCTAAAACATAACTCTTGATTTTTCCCTCATAAACTTTCTCCTCTCCCAGACTCTCCCATCTTGATAAATGGACAGTCCATTCTTCTACTTGCTTGGTCTAAAATCTCAGAATCATCTTTGAGTCTTGTGTTTCTCTCGCATGCCACAAATATATTTCCTGATCCTTGTACACAGAGTTTAGCTTCTTTTAACCAGCTCTTGCCACCATCCTCCATGCTGCCAACCTCTCATTGGGATTTTTGCACTAGCCCCTAACTGGTTGTCCCCTTTCCACTGTTGCACGATTGCACTTAACACTCTGCATAGTAAAACAGAAGTCGCATCAAGTCACTTCTCCACTCGAAACCTTTCAATGGCTTTCCGTCTCATGAAAAGAAAAAGGCCTTCACACGTGGTCCCTGGCTCCCTCTCCCGCCACGCCTTGGCTGACTTTGTGCCTGTCAACTGGCATCATTTTTATTCCTCGAATACAGCAGGCTTGCTTTGGCCTCTGTTCTTATGTATTTGACATTCCCTCTGCCTTCTTCTATTTGCCACTCATCCCCCAACTTCATTTTGTTTCCTGCTCACAGGTCACCTTAACTGAGCAGCCTCTTCTAAAAGCCCCATCTAAACTAACGTATTCTCCCAACCCTCTCCCCACCTTATTTTACTTAAGCTTGCTACCTGTTATTTACCTGACTTACTAGCAGCTAGGTATGGTCATATGCCCAAGTTCTGGCCAGTTAAGTACGAGTAGAAGTGATAAGAACAACTGCCAGGACGAGTCCTGAAAGAGAAGACACAAGTCCTCTATCTCTCCTTCTTTCTGGCCCAGTGGCTGGAATTTGAATGTGATTGCGGGAGCTAGAAAAGCCACCTTAGACCACTAGGTAGGAGATAACGTGTTGAGCTAGTAGAACAATCTGGGTCCTTGATACCTTATCCGTTCTGGAATGCTTACATTTGAATGGCCATGTTAGAGAATAAGCTTTTATTTTGTTTAAGCCATTTTTTTATATTGCCTTTGTTACAGAAGTCAAACGATAGCCTAATGCAGAATATTTTTTGAAAGTCTGTCTGTCCTCCTAACCCCCACCTGACTGGACTAGACCATAAATTCCGTGCGAGTAGGGACTGTGTTTGGTTTACTGTAAAAAGCTTCTTGAACAGTGCCTGGTATGCTAAGCATTCAGGAAAAGTTTGTTGAATGAATGAACAGCAAAACCATCAACATAATGTGAGGCCTTGAGCACTGCCTGAGGAAGACCATGGCTGGTCAGTATAAGTAAGTGATTGGTACAGCAGTACGCTCTGTGTGTGGCTGGTTTTCTATTCTGACTAATCACAAAGGCAGGATACAACCTGCTATTTCCATTATCTGAGAGGCATAAATACTTGCAAGATGGTTGTGTGTTGCTTTTGTAATTTAAATGAAGACTCCCAAGTAAAGTTCATTGTTGTAATGAAATCGGGTCACAGAGTCATGGAAAACTGTGACAAGGTTCACGCTGATGAGGAAAGGTCACACATCGCATGCTAAGCACAGATGGAGAAAAGGAGCTTGTGTGCTGAGATCTTGAGATGTGTGGCTGAGATGTGTATCAGTGTGGGTGGCAAAAGCTGATAGCTGGAAGAACCACAGACAAAGAATTGCACAAACGGAGTCAAAATGAAACAGAAACATGTCACAGGGTGCTAGCAAGAAGCTTGGGGGTAAATGCTGCAGACATAAAGCCACTGATTTCATGGGTGAGTAACAATACGAAAAAGAGTTACAGTGCCAAGATAATATTTTTGGTATCAAATACCATTTTCATGCTATTAAGTTTGTTTTGAATATTTTAATTACATAGATCAGCTAATATATACAACTTAAAACATCACGGTGACTTTAAAAATATAGTAATGAGATCCTGAGGCCTGGGATTAAACCACCTTAATTTTAAAGTGTTCTATTTCCTGAGTGATAAAATTTGCAAAGGTATAGGCTATCTTGCCATACCACATAACCTGTAATATTACTGAAATAAAACAAGTCAAGATTTGTTTAGTCATTTTATAATACACATGTAACTTCTGGTAACAGTTACTGGTAAGAAGTTTCTCTTCCTTGAGAAGTTAGCTAGAAAGTTCAAGAGAACTTTCTTCATAATGTGCCTCTTTGCTTTAAAATTTCTTAGTAACAGTAATTTCTCCTTTCTAGAAACATATTAACATTTATATTCAAAACATAAGGACGGCTTTTAGATTAGGACAAAGTACTGGAAATTGGTTGTTACCTCACTCTTGTGCCTAATTATTGCTTGCATTTTGGGGAGGCCTCTGATCTGGTATGCTGGATGTGTTGGAATGACTAGTGGGTGGAGTAACAATACATGTGCCCTTTGTATGGTGGCTCTTTTATCTGAGTATTTCATGTTGAAGCCACCATGTCATATCAGATAGGTTCTGGAATATAGAAATCCAAGTGATCAAAATATGGCCTCCTTTAAAACCCCTTCGCTGAGAGAATCAAGGCTTTTCCACATTTGGTACTGTTTTTGTCCGAAGGGTGCTTCAAGTCTGTCTTCAGTGAACATAGCGGAGGAAGTTCACTTTACTGGAACAAGCTTATGGCACAGGTCCCCTTAGGTGACTTTTATTATGATATTCAAACTAAGTCAATTATGCACAGAAATACCTTGTAAACAAATGCATCGATTATTATTATCATTGTGATAATAACAATTTAGGAATTTCTGTTAGGAAAGGAGGGAGCTTGGTGTAGGGTATAAGAATTTCAGGCTAGAAGCCCGGGACCCCATGAAACTGAGGGAGGGAATGAGGTCATTTTGAAGGAAGATAAGTCTGGGGTCCCAGGTTTGGAGATGACCCTATTAAGAAACGGTGTAGTTGGGAAGTCGTCATTCACTGGATGAGTGGTTTGATTTTATAGTAGCTGCTGCCTGGACGGGACCCACGCACAGTGGTGGCACAATGAAACTTCATAAACAAGCTAGGCCAGTAGATGTGTTTCATTGGGTGGCTCAGATAACGAACCCTAGCTGTACTGAGATAGCTTACTAATTGAAGAGAGGGTTATGCTTAGTGACATACATAGGTATGTCACTAAAAATATTGAAAAATAAAAGAAGAAAGATATATTCTCAGTGCTTCTGGAAAGCATCTTTGCAAAGGTACTAGTTCTCCAGTAAATAAGCCTAAGCTTTAGAATCACTGAAATGCAAAACTAGCTCTCTTTGTGCTGTTTCCCTGTACACTCAACACAAGTGTTTTGGAAACCTGCAGTTATCTGAATTCCCATCAGGTGACATTGTTTAATCTAACATTCCCTCTTTCATATATGAAAATAGCTCTAAGGACAAACCACCGAGATGCTTTGAACTCTCTTTCTGGTGGTTCAGAGGGAGTTTCCAATCTCACTCCCTTTCCTCTGATGGTTTTCCTGCCCCTCCTGCCTCGCCCCTCCCCCAAAGGTCTGGCAAGGCCTTCAGCTGCTCCTCCCCACCCCCCTCCAAGAGCTCATCAGGGGCAAGAGCCTCTGACCTTGGCCAAAAAAAGCACCTGTCTCATCACTGAGCTTATTAGGCCACCCGGAGTCCAGACGTGTAAAAGTTACTTCTAATGAACTTTTTTTTTGGTGTGAAAATTTAGGTCTCTGATATTGAGAGGAAAAGGCTATTGCTTCAAAATAATGACTACACCAATTTCCAAATATTGTTATGAAAGTAAGAAAGTAAGAAAGCAGAACCCCTTACCTAAAATGGCTGCAAAAATTGTTATTTTACTTTGAAGACAGTAATAACTGAAAATAACAACAAAAAGGTTTCTCTGAGGCCAAATCTTAAAATTAAAAGGGTAAGCTGCTTTCTTTACCCTAGGCTTATACAAAGGTCTGAGTAGGCTCCAAGACCTGCTTTTTGAGGACCTTGGATGAACACATTTGTTTCAAAAACTGTGAGGTACCTCCCTTTTTAAAAACAACCCGCTGCACTCATCATATTGTCACATTATCACTCATCTAAGTTGTACTCTATAAACCGCCTTGATGTGCTACACACATGCACGAAGTATACAAAGTGGATATACTTCTACTGTCTTTGCTGCCGTTGAGGTATATATGTTTAGTAAACATTTAGTTACATTATTTTATTTTTGTGAAACGCGAACTGATCGACCAAACCTTTCAAACAGACCCACCAGACGATAAATACCACCATATGTTTAATTCACAGTACATTTGGGCATAAACACTTCAATTACAGCTTTGTGTTTAGTATCAAAACCCTTTTCTTGTGTTAGTGTGTTTTCTCCACAGATCCCGTGTTCTGGATTACATTTTGAATATCGCTTATTACAGATAAAGCACCTTTCCAGGTACGCTTCTGAGAAACATATGTATTTACGCACACAAAGGTGCGTGCAAATCTTTTCACAAACAAACGTCCATATGATGCCTGCACCGCGCTCCCCTCACATGCTCACCGCGTGCGTGTGGCCCACAGGCCGCGCCGCGCAGCCCGGGTGCCCGCGGGGCCAGGCCGTCCCCGGACACGCGGGAGCCCCGCCGGCCTACCCAGAAAAGCTAACCGGCGTTTCCCCACCCGAGGCGGCACAAGCCTTCCCGCCCCCACCGGGCCCGGGGCCGCGCAGCCAACACCCAGGATGCCCCGCACCCGGCCGCGCACGGCGGTGGGGGCGGGGCGGCCGGGGGCCGGGCGACACCTCGGAGCGCCTGCGGGTCTGTCTTTCTTTTTAAAAGCCTGCGCCGCGCCCACCCAGCCCCCAGCGCCGCCGCGGCGGGCGGGAGGGAGAGGATCCGGGCCGGCAGTACCCACCCCACCCCCCCGCCGCGCCGCCGCCGCCGCCGCCGCCGCCGCCTCCTCCCCGCGTCCGCGGCGCCCCTCCCCCGCCGGCCCCTCCCCCGCGCACCCGCCCGCCCGCCCGGCGCAGGCCGCTTGGGTTTGTTTTGCTGCGCGGCCGCCGCCGCCGCGGGCCTCGCGAGCTCATTTGTGCCTGGCTGGTCCCCATTCCTCTCTCCCCAGTGTTGAGTGTCTGAGCCGTTGGCTGCTCCGAACCGTTTGGCTCTTTCCCTTAGTAACAGCTTTTACCTTCTGCCTCAATTCCTCTCCCCGCTCGCGCCCTTCCCCCGCGCGCCGCCTCCCCCCGCCGCCGGCCGCGTGCGCCCCCGCCCCTCCCCCCGCGGCGGGAGCACCTCCGCTCGCCACCTGGGGACCCGCGCCGCGCTCCCCGCCCCCGCCCGCCCGGCGCCCATCCCCCGCGCCCTCCGCTCGCCGGGGTTATAATTGCCTCTCACCCCCCGGAGGGGTTATTTTGGGGGTGGTTGGAGGTGGCGGCGGCGGCGAGGAGGGGAATTTCCTTGTGTCTCCATTCCCGGGAGGGGGGAGCGGCGTCGGAGGCCACGGTTTCCAGGTAAGCGCCGGGGGCCGGACCCCGGGGTGGGGGCGGCCGCGGGCCCGGGCGGGGGGCGCGGGCGGAGGCGGCCGGGGGGCGCCGGGCCGCCGGGGGGGATGGGCGCAAGTGGAACATGCATTTTTCAACTTGGCCCTTCGGGGAGCTGGGGGTTTGGCGGGGGAGGGGAGGGGAGGGAAGGCATTTAGGGTGCCCCATCCCCCCTTTTTGCTCTCAGGCTTCTTTGAAATGCTCACGTGCCTGCCCACCCCCTACCCTTTCCTGGTCCCGGGGGATCCTCACCCTTATTATGTTGTCCCCGAAAATGTGCACCTCGGCCTTCTCCCCCCTTTCACCCTTCGTGCATTTACACCCCCATTTTGTGTGTGTGTGTGTGTGTGTGTGTGTATATGTGCGGGAGGCTTTCAGGAAAGAATTTGCAGCAAATTGAATCAAGGAGCCATCATGAGGCCGACTCCTTTATAGCCTATTTTTAGCAGGGGAGAGGGATCTCTTCGGTGCACGTTATTTTGTTAAACCTCAGGCAGCAATGGAAATCCGCTCCCCTCCCGCGGCGCGGCCCCGGGCCCGGCGCGGCGACCCTGGCCGGCGTGCTGGGGGCTGCGGGCGGCTGTTGGGGCCGCGCGTCCCGGGCGGGGGCGGGGGCGCGGGCGGGGGAGGGGCGCGCGGCCGCGCTCCGGGACGTGTTTATTTGTAACTTAGTGCTTTTTATCGTCTTGAGGAGGTATTTGATAGAGCCTCTTTGAAGTTGGGTTCAGAAGTGTAGAATTGGCAAAGTTATTGCCAGCTTCCTGGTAAGTTTTGGGTGGCTCAGAGTCACATTATTTTCTGACAGTGTAAAGGCCACGTTGTGAGAGTGGTTTATCGGTAACTTCCTCTTTGCAACCGATGTCATTTTTTGAACAGAAGCAGACTTTTATAAGTGAAATATTAATCTGAAATGGCAGCTCGAGGGAAGACATGCGTGTGTTAGCGTGTTCAGTATTTTTGGAAGTTCCTAATTTGCTGGAACAGGGAGCACTTTGCAGTGGCAACCGAAAATAAATTTAGGTTGTGAAAATGGTGTGTTTCATGTAAAATTTGGGTTGTAATGGCTCTTAAAAGACGCTCCCATTGTTAGGTTATCTAATAATATTCTCGGAAATAATTGGGTGATTACAAATGACAAAAGTGTTGGAACCTAGTTAAAAACTAGGTTTTTTCCTCAGTGTCTGGAGTTTACTTAAAACCGTGGACTCTGTGGGCACCAAGGTGAAGAGTTTTAGTACTTATGTGATTATAGTTGACAGAGGGAAGTTGACTTTTGGCTTTCTTGTTTTCTAAACAAGACCCTTATGCTGATCTCAACAAGCTAGTTAATAAAATTTGGTGGGTGAAATGTGGGTTATTTTTAGTCTGAATGGTTTGATTCTTCCTCCCCCATATAATTAAGTAATTGTTTCTCTTTCCACCCCTTTTTTTTCCCTAAAGACTCCTTTATCAGGTTGGATAATAGAAGGCCCTGGTGGTGTTTTCATCTACTTACCTTAAAAAAAATTGTAATAAATATCCTGGTTACACGTTGAAGATAGAGTGAGTGACTTTTTGGTTTTACCAGTGTGGTTTATTTTCATTTTTTGTTAAATAAGACCCATGCTGCATTGGTGTATTTTAGTAATCTTGACTTCCTGGAACTGTATGTTCTCACCATTTTAATAAGTTTGTAGTCTAGGGAAATAGGGCACCTTTGTCTCCATGAAAACAGTGTGTGTGCTGAGTTGTATCATGGGAATTCATGGCAAGCAAGCCTCGGAAATTATCCTTGAGCGCGTTCTAGAAATAGTTAGCGTTTACCTGTGGAGGAGGAACAGCAGAAAGAAAATATGCCTGAAAGTGGTTAGGCGAGTGATTCGTGTTTATACTTTTTGCTCTTAAATCGAGGTTTTCCTGCTTCTTTGGAATATGAATTTTTTCTCCCAGTCCTGTTATGCACCATGTGATATATGTAATCACAACCATTAAGTCCATAAGTAACTACTACTTTTTGTCACTTGAGTTGTTAGAATCAGACCTAGAGGGCAAAATACTAAACTGTATGGGGGATGAAAACAATATGTACGTGGAGAAAGTTTTTCTTACTGTTAAGGAACTTAATTAAGGTATTTGTTAATGGCATAAGAATTGTTGCAGAGCTCACCATCAGTTTATAAGATGTTTTTATTTCAACGTGTACCAGCTTTGGTTATTAATATGGGACATACCCATGGTAAATGGAATGGCCCTTTGTGAAGGTTGTAGTTTTTCACTGGTTGCTTCAAAGAGGCAAGTATTTTAATACGTTTTTAGGCGTGTTTAGGAATCTTTGTTACCTGTGTTCACACCATAAGATTTATCATGATTACCATGATACATGCCTATCAAGAGAACGAGAAGTAACTGCTTCCTTTGTACTGGGAGAGTTTCAAGCTAATATGCAGAAAGGGCAGGAGCTTACTGTAAACATAGGGGTTACTGATAAAAAGAGATGTGACTAATGGACCTTTTAAATGACAACCTGTTGAACGAATACATCTGTTCATATATAACAATGAAATATAAGTACGACCTTGTCAAATGAGTAGCTAATAAAGGAGTTCTTCTCCAATATACTACAGCAGTTATTACTACAAAGAATTTTTGATTTGACACATTTTGATGAAGAAATAATTTGTTGGGTTTGTTCATTTTCTGTGTTATTTGTATAAAAAGAATTGAGAAGAATGTGAATAGTAGTAAGTCGGGGAGAGAGAGTGGCAGAAATATTGGCACTGTTCGGGACTTTGTATTTTTCTAGTACATGGAATTTGACTCATTTCAAATGGTGTTTATAGTATAAGTCATTGACGTGCAAAAAGAGAAAGCAGCTAACATTGAGACATTATACATCCCCATAGTACAGAAGGGCTAGGACCCCAGGGCTGAGTAGTAAAGAATTGGTAAGAGTATAGTTTGGTTTGGAGACCCCATGGTGGGATCTCCTGCTCTATCACCAGTAGATACTTGAATTAAAAAAAAAGCCTGTGTGAGAGAGCTTATGCTGGAGAGGTTTGCTGTTCACCTCCTCTGGGATTGGACTCCCTAAGAGTACAGTTAACTGCCCTGTTTGCAAGAGTCCAAGGAAAGGGACTCAGCTTGGGCTATACTATAGGAAAGGTGTGCGGTGCTTTCTATGTCATTTATATCCCAGGCTAATACTGAGGTGGGTAGTGTTGCGCTCTTTTTGTGGATGATACAACAGCAAGGTCAAGATAAGTTAATTCACTTGTTCAAGGCCACAAAAGGATCAAATGATGCACTAGGATTTAAACCTCGGTCTGTCTGAGCTCTAGTCCATGTTCTTTCTAGATGACTGTAGCTGTGCCAGAGTTTCAGCTGTTTCATCAGTCTTTAGATACCCTTGCAAAAACTGGTGTTCCCAATCAAGTTTATAATTCTGTACTTGTGAACTGGGATCTTTACTAACTGGGTCAAGTGATTGCATGGATAAATGAAATTCATAGGGCTCAAATACCATTGGCTTAACTCTCTAGAACTGTTTAATAAGATGCCATCTTCTTGTCAACTGCTGTATTTCCTACCTTTAGATTCATAGCGGTGACGTAGCCTCTCCACACACTGCCAGCAGAAATAGGAAATGTGGTTCCATACCTACAATTAATTAAGAAGGAAAAGTAAATAAGAGTATCTCACTTTTTCTTGTGTAAGAAAAATCATAAAAGTCTGTTTGTGCAGCATACTGATTCTATCAGGGGTTCTCAAGATGAACTGCCCAGCTTCAAATTCAGGCACCATCCCTTACTAATTATGTCACCTTGGGGGAGTAACTCCGCTATGTCTCAGTTTTCTCCTCTGTGTAATGGGACGGTCAACTTCAAAGAGTTGAGAGGATTAAGAGAGTTGTATGTGTGATGCAGCTGGAGATTATCATACTAAGTGAAGTAAGTCAGAAAGAAAAAGACAAGTACCATATGATATCACTTATATGTGGAATCTGAAATGCAGTACAAGTGAACCTATCTACAAAACAGAAAGAGACTCACAGGCATAGAGAATAGACTTGTGGTTGCCAAGGTGGTGTGGGAGAGGGAGAGGGATGGACTGGGACTTTGGAGTTGGTAGATGCAAACTATTACATTTAGAATGGGTAAACAGCAAGATCCTAATGTATAGCACAGGGAACTATAGATAATCCCCTGGGGGTAAACCATAATGGAAAAAGATACATATATTAAAAAAGAATGTATATATGTGTATAACTAAGTCACTTGCTGTACAGCAGAAATTATTAGCACAAGGTTGTAAATCAAACTATAATGAAAAAAGTCGTATGTGTAAGTTGCTGAGAACAGTAGCTGACAAACAAGCATCATGAAAATGTAAGTTGTTGAGGATGATAATGGGTTTGGATTTGAAGTTTGTTTCTTTGTATTACATTTTATTTGCTTGTTTTTTAAGTAGGGGCATAATGTCATAGAAAGTATTTGGCAGTTTTATTTCCTGAATTTTTGGGCAAAATAGTCGAAATAAGCTTGGCATAATTTATTTACTCCTGAAGTTGTGATTTAAGGCTTACTTGAAGAATTAGGTTGGGTTTTATTTCATTTTATTTTAAAAATTTAATTTATTTATTTTTGGCTGCATTGGGTCTTCGTTGTTGCGCGTGGGCTTTCTCTAGTTGTGGAGAGGGGGGCTAACTTCGTTGCGCTGCGTGGGCTTCTCGTCGTAGTGGCTTGTCTTGTTGCGGAGCATGGGCTCTAGGCACGCGGGCTTCAGTAGTTGTGGCACGGTGGCTCAGTAGTTGTGGCTCACGGGCTTAGTTGCTCTGCGGCATGTGGGATCTTCCCAGACCAGGGCTCGAACCCGTGTCCCCAGCATTGGCAGGCAGATTCTTAACCACTGCGCCACCAGGAAAGCCCTAGTTTGGATTTTAACGCTAAGGGAAACAATACCAAGTTCCATAGTTGGTGTAGGTAGTGGTGGGTCTTTTGTGTGTCTTTGTTGCCGTTCTTCTGTCACTTGGGCTTGAAATTTTTAAATCTGCTCGCAGCATTTGAAAACATTTTTTAACTCTTTTTTTTTTTTTTTTTTTGGTGGTACGCGGGCCTCTCACTGTTGTGGCCTCTCCCGCTGCGGAGCACAGGCTCCAGACGCGCAGGCTCAGCGGCCATGGCTCACGGGCCTAGTCACTCCGCAGCATGTGGGATCTTCCTGGACCGGGGCACGGACCCGTGTCCCCTGCATCGGCAGGCTGACTCTCAACCACTGCGCCACCAGGGAAGCCCTTTCTAACTCTTTTTAAATAAAAAGTGATTTTATTGTTCGAGGCTGGATCTGGCAGTACCTAGGATCTGCTTTTTAAAATTGGAGTGGTTATTTTTTAAGTAGGTTATTGTTTTCTCCAGCCTCAACCTTTCATCTGTGTTCTTTTTTTTTTTTTTTTTTTTTTTTGGGGTACGCGGGCCTTTCGCTGTCGTGGCCTCTCCCGTTGCGGAGCACAGGCTCCGGACGCGCAGGCTCAGCGGCCATGGCTCACGGGCCCAGCCGCTCCGTGGCATGTGGGATCTTCCTGGACCGGGGCATGAACCCGTGTCCCCTGCATCGGCAGGCTGACTCTCAACCACTGCGCCACCAGGGAAGCCCTTTCTGACTCTTTTTAAATAAAAAGTGATTTTATTGTTCGAGGCTGGATCTGGCAGTACCTAGGATCTGCTTTTTAAAATTGGAGTGGTTATTTTTTAAGTAGGTTATTGTTTTCTCCAGCCTCAACCTTTCATCTGTGTTCTTTTTTTTTTTTTTTTTTTTTTTTTGCGGTACGCGGGCCTCTCGCTGTCGTGGCCTCTCCCGTTGCGGAGCACAGGCTCCGGACGCGCAGGCTCAGCGGCCATGGCTCACGGGCCCAGCCGCTCCGTGGCATGTGGGATCTTCCTGGACCGGGGCATGAACCCGTGTCCCCTGCATCGGCAGGCGGACTCTCAACCACTGTGCCACCAGGGAAGCCCTCATCTGTGTTCTTGTTCTACATTTTCAGCTGCTGTCGAGACAGTTCTGCTTGGAGGTGTGTTCCTCTGAAATATCTTTGAATCTTGTCTTATTTTCCCTTCCCATTTTTTATCGTTCTTAATTCACCAGTAATGTTAACGACTACTAGAGTTCTATGTGTCAGGATCACGAAGATGCTTTGATAGGTACTTGTGACAATCTAAGCGACTGGTATCTTTATTACTAACAGCGTGGAGACCAAGGCTCAGGTAGTAAGGTGTGTACAGAGGGGTTTAGGTCCAGTGTGTCTGACTTCTAGGCCAGTGTTCTTATTTATTTAAATATTTATTTGACTGCATTGGGTCTTAGTTGCGGCATGCGGGCTCTTCTGTTGCGGCGCACAGGCTTCTCTCTAGTTGTGGCACGCGCAGGCTCTAGAGCGCGCGCACGCACGCGTGAGGGCTTAGTTGTCCCTTGGCATGTGGGATCTTAGTTCCCCGACCAGGGATCGAACCCACGTCCCCTGCATTGGAAGGCGGGTTGTTAACCACTGGACCGCCAGGGAAGTCCCTAGGCCAGTGTTCTTAACTAGCAGTCCGTTTTCTCAGTGAGTGAAGGAGAGAATGAATGAATGGTTTTAGGTTTCTGGGTTATTGCATTACTTTTCAAGTAGGTTGCTCGATATCTTCTTCTCCATTCTATCTTCTCTAATCACCAAGAGTGTAATTTATTTAAATATTGGTTTCATGATGTCAGTTCGCCTGCAGAAGAACCCATAATGGCTTCCCTTTGCCAACTGGATGTAGTTCATATGCTTCAAGTCTGGCTTTTAAGGCTCCATTCTAACCCATTTAGCCGTATTTCCTACTCTTCTCCAACTGGAATTCTTGCCTGTCTATCAAATACTGCAGTTTTGGCATACTCATTACTCCTCTGCCTTTGTGCATGCTGTTCCTTCCCTTTATCCTTTTAATAGCCTAGTTTCAGTCCCACTTTCATGAAGTTTTTTCGGGCCATCCTGACTCAGGATATTTCTTTGAGATTTCATCACATTTAATGAGTATCACAAACTCCATAATTATTTATTGTTTTGTGAGTATGTGTCACATTGCCTCAACCAAATGTTACATTTCTTGAAGGAAAGGGCCACTTTCCTTTAGTATGTAGCAAAACTCTTGAGTTTTGTATTATACTATCTTCGTAATAAAATGGATTGCTTCTACAAGGGCCCATGTTAAAATAAGAACAGAGACAGTCCTGTTTCATTCTTGTTGATGTGGCAAAAGCTCCTTTTTGAGTTAGACCTTCAAAGTTCAGTTGTACTGTAGCCACATTAATTTGAATTTTCATGTTGGCAGTGTTGACAAGGAAGGGGAAAAAAAAATCTAGTCAACATTTAGAGTGAAATGGAAATGGATAGTTTTATCCTCTTAATCCTGGAATAGTAGCCACAGTCCTGGTGAAAAACCTAGTCTAGTTGGGAATCATGTCTCACTAAATTGGCTTTATCTGGTTATATTTGTGTTAGTTGTTATGAAACTTAAGATTTCGGGTTTTATTTTTTTAATCCTCAGGCTTTTTTTGCTTGTTATTTTCTTAGTAGTATGTCTAAATAAGATAATGTTTTTAGCTCTCAGTATGTGTGACAGCATTCTGACCACATTGGAGTCCCATTTGAGCCGTTACTATGAATGTATTAACATGTATCTATCATGTAGTGTCAGTGGGTTTAGTCTACCAGAAGAATGTTGTAACCATCTCTCTTCAATAGTTTGTTTTTTTGAGGGGGGGCACGTGGCACGGGGGATCTTAGTTCCCTGAGCAGGGATTGAACCTGTGCCACCTGCAGTGGAAGTGGGGAGTCTTAACCACTGGACCACCAGGGAAGTCCCTCTTTAATAGTTTTCTGTGGTAAAGATGTGCCAAACAACCTGGGTAATTTATTCTAAAGGCAGCTATTTCGGTATTATGTCCTTTTGAAATTTTTAATATTTAGAGTTTTAAAATATGAGGGTTTCAGTGTCAAACAATGAGTTGGATGTTACCCTGCTTTTGAGAGCTTAGATTCATAACTCAGAAATAATACAATCAAACTATAAGGGTCATGCTGAAAGATCAAACATTAAATTTCAGTATGCAGAAAGAGTGTCCAGATTAAGATATTTATGCGAAATGAACAGTTTGAGGAATGAATGAGGAAGAATATAAGTATTGAATGTTTAAACCTGGAAGTTTGCCACCTGTTTTCCTTTTATCGGAAGTTTCTTTCAGGAGGTAGAATTTAAAATACAGAAGAAAACATGGGGGCCAAGGATCAGAGATGGTCATTAAGTGTCTTTTTTATATTCTTCTTTATGTGAAATTGTACTCTGGACTCTCAAACATTTTTTTTAAACAAAGGAGATGTTTTAAATTTTTAACTACTTAAACAGAGTGAAGAATTTTTACTTTCTAAGAACTAGATATCAACCTACATCTTGGTATCTTTATTTGTCTGAGATCAAAGATGGTACCAGTGCTTTCCTCTCTTCCCTCCCTCCCTCCCTCCCGCATTGTGTCTTTTTTATCATACTGAATGATAGGCATCATAACTAGGTGATCAGCGACTTGATTGGTTTTTTTTTAAATTTTATTTTTTTATATTTTTTTTATATAGTTCTTATTAGTTACCCATTTTATATACATCAGTGTGTACACGTCAATCCCAATCTCCCAATTCATCACACCACCACCACCACCCCCCGCCACTTTCCCCCCTTGGTGTCCATACATTTGTTCTCTGCATCTGTGTCTCAATTTCTGCCCTGCAAACCGGTTCATCTGTACCATTTTTCTAGGCTCCACATATATGCGTTAATATACGATACTTGTTTTTCTGACTTACTTCACTCTGTATGACAGTCTCTAGATGCATCCACGTCTCTACAAATGACCCAATTTCGTTCCTTTTTATGGCTGAGTAATAATCCATTGTACATATGTACCACATCTTTATCCATTTGTTTGTCGATGGGCATTTAGGTTGCTTCCATGACCTGGCTATTGTAAATAGTGCTGCAATGAACATTGGGGTGCATGTGTCTTTTTGAATTGTGGTTTTCTCTGGATATATGCTCAGTAGTGGGATTGCTGGGTCATATGGTAATTCTATTTTTAGTTTTTTAAGGACCCTCTATACTGTTTTCCATAGTGGCAGTATCAGTTTACATTCCCACCAACAGTGCAAGAGGATTCCCTTTTCTCCATACCCTCTCCATTTGGTGTTTGTAGATTTTCTGATGATGCCCATTCTAACTGGTGTGAGGTGATACCTCATTGTAGTTTTGATTTGTATTTCTCTAATAATTAGTGAGGTTGAGCAGCTTTTCATGCCCTCTTGGCCATCTGTGTGTCTTTTTTGGAGAAATGTCTATTTAGGTCTTCTGCCCAGTTTTGGACTGGGTTGTTTGGTTTTTTAATATTGAGCTGCATGAGCTGTTTATATATTTTGGAGATTAATCCTTTGTCCGTTGATTCGTTTGCAAATATTTTCTCCCATTCCGAGGATTGTCTTTTTGTCTTGTTTGTAGTTTCCTTTGCTGTGCAGAAACTTTCAAGTTTCATTAGGTCCCATGTGTTTATTTTTATTTCCATTACTCTAGGAGGTGGATCAAAAGAGATCTTGCTGTGATTTACGTCCAAGAGTGTTCTTCCTGTGTTTTTCTCTAAGAGTTTTAAAGAGTCCGGTCTTATATTTAGGTCTGTAATCCATTTTGAGTTTATTTTTGTGTATGGTGTTAGGGAGTGTTCTCATTTCATCCTTTTGCATGTAGCTGTCCAGTTCTCCCAGCACCACTTATTGAAGAGACTGTCTTTTCTCCATTGTATATCCTTGCTTCTTTTGTCATAGATTAGTTGACCATAGGTGAGTGGGCAACGACTTGGTTGTTAAGTGGATGTTTGTTCTTACTGCTTATCTACTTGAATGGTGGCTAGCATTTTAATGTGAATTCAGTATTAAGAAAATGAATTTTTGCCATGATTTGCAAAGCCATAGTTACATGGGTAAGTCATTTAGCTTCTAGAAATGTGTAAGAGGATCAGATGAAATGCTACCTAAAGTTTGCTCTTTCATTCTACCAGTAGTTATACAGTCAGTTCCTGTATTAAAATTCTGAGATTTTTGTCATTTAATTTTGTGATTTGTTTTTTTTGTTTTTTTTTTTTGAGAGAGAGAGTTCTAAATTTTCTTAGCGTATTTAAGGCCTGAAAATCGACACCTTATAGAATAATAGTCAGGAACTACTTGACATTAGCGTAAGCAAACACCTCGTCAGAAAAGTTTTAGTTAATAGCATATTTTGGTGGTTACCTTCAACTGTTAATAGAACACAGCTTATGGGTTAGGATGAAGTGTTTTATGCTTTCCCCTTAATTTAAAAGGGCTAATTGGGTAGACTGCATACTAATTTTGTTCTATTTCTATTTTGTGGCTATCAGATGTCATTAACTGACAGTGTAAGGCAATTGGGTCATCTGCTTTGGGTTTCTGAAGTAAGGTAATGGGAATAGATAATGAATGAATTTCCTTAATGTTTTTTTCTTTTTCCATATAATTGTTCTTTTATGGGATAAAATTTATCATACGTGTGTGAATTTTTAGATGCTGTTTGTAGTTATAGCGATTTTTTGGGGGCATCTTTTTATTTTAAAATGTAATACCCTATGTACTTAAAATTTTTTCACCTACTAAAGTGATGGATTTTCCCTAAATCACCTTTCTGTGTTTTCCTTAGTAAGCAATATACATTTGTGAGATCCTAGACTGGGGTTAGGAGTGAAGTCTGTTTCTGTATCAGGGAAATAGTTTTTTATTCTTGTGCAAAATCTCATAGACCCTCAAGGGGATTACTTCTTAGCCCTTGGACTTCCATATGTCCTGCCAGCAGAGGTCACCAGTTTTAACATCTGGTGAAAGATGTTTTGTGTGAATTGTTTCTTTACAGGTTTTGTTTAGATTTGATGTTTATGACTTTCTTGTTAGCATTTATAGGATCTTCTCAAAGGTACATTTAAATGAAAAAAAATGGAGGCAGAAGATCTTATATAGTCTTCTGCCATTTTAGCGCAAAAAGAGGGGGAGGAATGGAAAGGAGGACACACGGGATGGAGTGTGTGTGTGTTTGTGTATGTATGTTTATATGCTCAAGGTGACTCCAGGAAGATACACAGGAGACTAGTAACAGTGGTTTGGGGGGTGGGGTTGAGGTGGGGAGATCCTGTGGCCAGATGTGGGAAAAATTTATTTTCACATATAATCTTTTGAACTGTTTGAATCTTACTATGTTAGTATTACCATTTCAAAAAAAGTAATGATTGTGAAAGAACAATCATTAAGAATTCTTAATCTTCCTAGTTCTTTCGCTTTGGATAGTCAAAAGAAGAGAGAAAACTATGTAAATTTCTCCCATGCTTTCCAGCCAGTTCTTAAAGAGCTGGCACTGTGTATATTTTTGCAAACACTTATTTTTATTTCTCAGATTTGTTGGCAGAATTAGAGCCACTGAATATGATTAAAACGTGTTGTTTCTGTGTCATGAGTGGGTCATCAGACCAGTGGAATTATTTAGTGATAGTGAACTGATGATTTTCGAGTTCTATCCAAGGTTGATAATTAGAAATGAACTCAATGCAAACTTTAAAAAGTGATGTTGGTTGTTCAGAAGTAAGTAGGTGTTGCCTGATTTCAAAAGTGTTGTTTTGCCAAGGGTTTGGAAATTGGGTGAAAATGGGGGTTCTCGTAGTTTAGTAGTTAATTTTAATAATTATGGTAGTCTTTGGTGTAATGGGATTCGTGGAAATGTAGATTCTGATATTGCATGCATCCTAACATGACTTGTGAATTTGGATGTATGTGTTACTGACTTCAAGGAGACAGATATATTAGATTTTGATTCCATTTTGGGTTGCAATTGGTGTCACTTGTAATTGTGCACTTGTAACTTAAGTTTTCAGCTTAAGCTAGAACAACCTCCGGGAGAGAGAGCGCCTGTTTCTGTGCATCTAATTCTGCTGCACAGACCTGACGCTAGCCTTTCCTGAGGGCAGTGCCTCTCCAGTGATTAGAGGGCTAAGTAGGGTCTGTGTCTGACCTTTGGCAGTAAAGTCTTCCTGTAGGGTGTTACTGTGGCAAAGAGCTCAGCCTCTGGAGCCAGGCATACCTAATGTGAATCCTGTCACCTTATCAGTTGTATGGCTTTGGGAAATTGTGTAACCACTCCAGTTGGTTTCCACTCTGACAAATGGGAATTTTTCTCTGTAGAGCAGTTGTGAGGATTGAAATGTGAATGCATGTAAGGCAGTTGTCATAGGGCCAGCACATAGGAAGTACTCGATAAATGCTAGTACTTGGTGCTTTTGTTAGCTGCAGCAGCAACAGCTGAGGGGAGAGGCAGAAAGGTGACACTGCTCCTGCAAACTATCATGGCTTTCTGTGGCAACTGCAGAGAATGGGATGGTTAACATTCCCAATTCAGAGGGCTGCAACTGCATTTGACAACTGAGCTTTTGTTGCTCACTCTAAAATGAGGATGTGTGCTGTGGAGCTTTGCTGTGTCTCTGATACATATGTTGTTTTACAGTGATGTTTTGTGTTGAATTTGGTCACATCTCGATAAGATGTTTCAAGAAAAAAAAAGTTATTACCTTTAAAAAAAAAAAAGTCTTTTTGCTTTTTGGAATGGAATCGTTCTTCCTTTTCTGCAGTTTCTGGGAGATCCAGCACTGTTCTGGCTCTCAGTGGACACTGCTTGGATGATCATTTCAAATACACATTCTGAAAATTTTGAATTGGACTTTCACTAAGAAATACATATGACATAACATAGGGTATGTATATGTGTAAAAATACTGAAGTAAGTTTTCAGGAAATTATGCTTATTTTAATATGTAGTACACACTCATTTTCTATACTCTTATTTATAAACATGCTTCTATAAACTTGTAAACTGATTCTGTTATTTTAGAGGTAATAATGATTTCATTATTCACTGGATTTAGAAAAGACTGGTTCAGAGGAGTGTGGTCTTTATGGATTTAGAATTAGTACTCAAAATTAAAAACAAAGTATTATTCTGAATGATAGCGCATAGGTAAGTTACATTTATTGGTGCTAATATCTTTAGGTAGTATTCTGAGGCTCTGTTAGGATTCTGAAGTTCTTATGCCCCAAATTTTGTAAAGTATATGTACAAAGGATAAGGAATTTGGTTGCTAATAAATTTGAATATAAATGACTTTTTTGGAGGGGTAATCTGCAAACAGCTCTGGATTAAGAACCTTGGTTGTCTCATAAAGAGCAGTAATTATTAACAAAGGAATAACCATCATACTAAGTTTCTTATATCTCATTAGGAAAGAAATTTGGATAGTTGTTTTGTACTACTTAAGAACTAACATACATAACATATTGGCTGCCTGAAGTTACACGATTTGATTGAATATTAAGCATCTTTCTATGACATCTTTAAATTAACATCCTGGCCTATGTCCACTAGTCATCTGTTTCCAGCACAGACCTCTACTTGATTGTTATTTGTTGACTCTGTCTCAATAGGCAGGGCCTTCCTTGAGGACAGTTGCATTTCACCCATCTTTATCCTCAGCATCTGGTCCAATTCCTGGCACGCTGTAGACTTTGCATTCATATTAAGTTGAATCCTTGAGGCTCTCTGAATGAGGTACAGGTTTCCTAGTATAGACCCTTACTTCTTTGAGGTGATTCAAATATACAAAAGTAGAAAAGGGATCCCTCCGTTTTCACAAATTCATTGACCCTTGGATTCATCATCTTACTGTAAGACTTGTGAGGGTCTGCTTGATAACCTAGCATCCTGTTTTTGGTGTCTGTAGAGACAATGAATATGTTCAAAACCTGGGTTAAAAGAAACAAAGACCTTGTCCTGACGTTAGCAATTAAACTTGATTTTGGGGTGTTGTGTGGACTTGTCCGTGTGTTCCTGATACTCATGCACTTCTTCTAGTGTATTCCCCCTTGGTCTTTTTTTTTTCCCTAATTACCTGATACTGATATTGCCTTTCTTGGTTGGCTCCTGGTTCTTGATCTTAGCATGTGTGTTCAGTCTGTGCATCTACTGGTGCTCTCTCCTTTGACCGAGGCCTTCCCTTAGGGCTTAGAGGAGATGCGCACTCCTTGCCCTTTGTCTCTTTAAACCAACCGTTGCTGTACAAGTGATTCTGTGGCCCAGATTGGGTCTTAATTCTGACCTCCTCTTCTCCTGATCTGTAGCTACCCACATGTTAGCATAGGGATATCCTATACTTTCTGGGTTTCTGCTATTGAGTGTAGGCTGGCAGTGGCGTTACATTTTCATTTAATGATATTAAATCATGATGAGACAGAGGTGGAAGATAGAGGAGGGTCAGTGCTGAGGCAACATCCTCTACTTCTGGCTACTGTTGAAAATATCCAGGATAATCTGAGATATTGGGTGTTTGGAGTGGAGGTTGGAGATAAGTGGTCTCAGTAGCTGTGATTCTGTTATCATTTGGAGCCTTCCAAAGTGGCACCCCCTTCCTCCTCTACCCCCAGCTTTATTGAGGTATAAAAGATGATCCTTTTGTCAGAAGGAGATAGTTGAGTTGCTTTCTGGAAACCAGGGAAGATAAGATTTTCAGTTTTTTTTTTTTTTTTTTGGTACGCGGGCCTCTCACTGTTGTGGCCTCTCCCGTTGGCGGAGCGCAGGCTCAGTGGCCATGGCTCACGGGCCCAGGCGCTCCCTGGCATGTGGGATCCTCCTGGACCGGGGCACGAACCCGTGTCCCCTGCATCGGTAGGCGGACTCCCAACCACTGCGCCACCAGGGAAGCCCGAGATTTTCAGTTTTAAACTTTGAACTACAGTGGTGTTTCAAGAAATATTTGTAGTCAATACATAAAAGTTTAAAATTCATCAGCAGATTTAAAAGAATTACTAAGGATAGTACATTTAAAAGATTAACATTTTCACTTTCCTCTGAACGTTGTTGAAACTGGCAAGGTACTATTAAATGAAATGAACAGAGAATTTATCTTAGAATAAGCTTTTGCGTTTTTTTACCCTTTGCTTACTTGTCTGCCTGAGAGTACTTTTGTTTAAGTAGATAACTAATCTTTCATATCCCTACGCTCTTTGCTTGTTGTATTAGGTATGTTTTCTAATTTCTTCTCTACTTGGTTTGTTCCTTTTTTGGGATCATATACTCTTGTGAATAGCTGGCTGCCTTTTATCTAGTCTCATTTGCCTTTCTTGCATTTTCTTCATGTATGTTTTGCTAGTAGATAACGTTGGTTGGTTGGTTCATTTGGTCTGACAAATAAATGTAGAAGTGACTTCCTATAAGTGAGAACTGGTAGTAACAGGAAAAGTTTTTGTTTTTTTTTTTTGAGATTGTGCATAACAGCATACTAATGATCTTTGATAAATATTGTGATAAATACACATGGTATAATTTACAGGAATGCATATATGGTATTACAGAATGCATGGCAGAAACATTTGTACATACTATTTTGTAGGCATATGTAATAAGTGTTAGTTTCCTTCCCTTTTCTCTGTGGGTTTTCTATCACACTCAGTATAAAATACTAATGTTTTTCCTTAGCCTGTGAGGGTCCCACCACCACTCTGCCCTTTGGCCACCTCACAAATCGTATCCTATTTCATGGCACCCTTCCCCTTGTTCACTGTGCCCAGCCATACAAGCTCCACACCCACAGAACAAGCTTGTTCCTGTCTCAGCGCCTTAATTGCTTTGCTCTTTGCCTCAGGCTTTGCCCTGAGATTGTCATATGGCTAATTCTTTTATGTCATTCAGATTTCAGTTCCAATGCCACCACCTCAGAGAGGTCACATAGAGGGGTCACAGTGAAGTAGCTGCCCAGTCTCTAGCCATTTTCTGTCACATAGCACTTATCTCTCTCTCTGATAGCCTTAATTGTTGATTTATTTTTTTTTAAAGTCACCTCTGTAATTTAACCTCCCTGAGAACAGGGATGGGCTCTGTCTTGTCACTCGGGACCTAAAACAGGACCTGGTAGGTGTTCAGTAAATATTTGAGTGAATTGTTTTCTCGGGGATGTTTTCATGACCAGCTGATAGGCTTAAATTAGTTTGTTCTTAGTAGAATACTGGAAATAATTCATTAAAAGGTCAGCATTTAGAGGAGTGTTGGAAGAGGCTTTACTATTGATACCTTGGTATCTACGTTTGGAAGCCCAGGGATATATGTGAGTGCTGTCCACTTTTCTTGGAGGAACATACTTACAGATGGTGTTTGAATCAGGAAAAAAAAATATAGATGGATAATTGATGAACCAATTTGAGTATGTGCATGTGTTAATAATAAATGTTAGATTTTAGTAGGTTAGTACTTCACTTTAACATACATATTTCATTCAAGAAAAATGATGAGGGCTAGATACCACCGTTTAAGATTTGTGCAGGTTCAGGAGATTTTGTAATTTACCTTTAGTTACATTTACCTGTGATTTTCTGTCTTGAGTAATCATGGTCAGCTTCCCAAGGTTGGTAGATGATTCAGAGTTCTTTTAGTTGTACGATAGATACCCAGTTCAGACTAGCTTAAGCCAAAAACGGGAGATTTATTAGTATATGGAATCCAAAATGGATTGAATAACTCAATTATAAGGAAAAACATTTAGCCAGCTGGGCTTTAGGGGACAGCTAGAACCAGGCCCATTTGAAAGCTACCAGAAATCTTTGCTAACAACCTTGCTTTTTTTGTTTGTTTGTAGATTCGTTTCATTTTCTTACAGTAGATTTGCTTTCTTTACCAGGAGGAAAATATAACTTGCCATTGCCAGTTTTTATCCTGTTTTCTCCTGCTGGAGAGTAAGGACTACCTCTTTCTCTTTTTCATTTGGAAAATTCTTGAAGCACTGGCAAGTTTGATTTGGGAAGGGGCCCACCATGGCCATAGGCCATATAAAAACTATGGCTGTCCCAAGTACTCGGTGGGAGTGGGGGGAATGAGAATTGAGTGAAGACGGGAGTTCTGGGCAGACAGCCTCTTCCCCTCCTGCCTCCCCCGCCTGTTTCACCCCTCACAAAATGTGTGTCCATTTATAGTTGGGGAGGTTGTGTCTTTAATCCACCATGGATTGTCAGATGAAATTTTCCTTTAACCAGAACTGGCACTTTTTTGGTTTTTTTGCTCTGTGGTTTCCAGCCTTTTCAAATACAGATCCATTTTTTTTAACGAAAAATTGAGGTCCCTCCTGTGGTAGCAATTGTAATTTTATGAACTCTGTCTCTGGCTAATATCGGTATTCAAATGAATTTGTTTTCTCAAAATGAGTTACATAGTAAACAACTTGATGCAGTTTATGTTGGCTTTGTTTTTAACATTACTTCTGCTAATTTAACAGCTAATAGAAGCCAGTATTTGAGGGCAGCTGTTAGAAAATTATCAACAGGTTAATTATACGTATTTAGGGGATATTTTAATCTCTGAGGAAGATAACCACCTTTATCCTAATCAGGTAGTTAAATAATTTTAGCGTGTAACAACATTAACAAATTACATGTTCCCAACAATTATTTTGAGCAATATTTCAGCAGTTCACTAAAATAAGAAAATGGTTAGCCATGTAGGAAAAGCCTTTTGTGACCCCAAAGATAGTCGTCTTTCTGGACTTCAGTTGCTTCATCTTTAAAACATTGAACCGGGTCTCTGAGGTCTCTTCTGGAGTTAATGCTCTTTGACCCTGTGATTGCACATATAATTTAAAAATTAGGTCTGTGTTCAGCCAACTTAAATGGAAAATGATCTCTTCAGGTCAATCATTACCTGAACAGCTTTTGCTAAAGAAAATACTTGCATTTCTCTGACACCCTCTCAATTTTGGAAAAGTTAGCTGTAAAGAAAATATTTTTTAGATGTCTGAAGAAGAAACTTCTGTTGTTTAATCCAGTAGTCTTTGAGTTCAGGTGCATTTGTTACATCCGATTTCACTGTAGAGTAAATTAAAAGAAATAGCACCAAACACATTTTTGAGAATGATTTTTCTTTAATGCCCTTAATTGTGTGATTGCTGACTGTCAAAGCCAATAATTTTTCAGCAGTTCAGGTTTTACTTTGCTCTGTGTACTACACATTTTAGAAGTTGTACCAAAAGTATATGTCTTAAGTACTATGAGAAAATGCTGCTCACGTTCATAATTTTTTAAATACTAAAATAAGTTTCAAGTGTTGCCCATGTTAACTACTAACTGAGAATCTATGTATATTAAAATAATTTACAATGAAAATAGATATGTGAGTGGTATAACAAAAGGGGAGGACATATGTTAGGGCATAAAGATGCCAAACATGTTGATCTTTTCTGGCAAACAGTTTTGTTTATGTGTAGCACATGATTTGAAAGCTGGAGAGTGATGAGAATGCACAGGGTAGGTAAGTAGGGATCATATCATGAAATGACTTCTTTGCTGTGATAAGAATTTTGGACATTCTTCTGTGACAGGAAGCTAGTGAAGGACTTTAAGCAGAACTGCAGGATTATATTTTATCCCTGGATATAGTGCACGAGGATAACATGATGGTTTCGGTGGGAAAGGGGCCTAGCTGTGGACTGAAGGGAGAAAGTTGAGCTGGTAGTGTTATTGGTGAGAGTGACACCACATATTTCTGAGAGTCTTGCAAACTGGTCCACATTTCTGAATTCTGGGAAAAAAAAAGGCAATTGGAAATTCAGGAGAGAATGGAGCATCCAGGTTTTCTTCTCTCTGGCTTGTTACTGCTCTTCTTTTTGTGGGGAGCAGGGGTATGAAGACTAGGGGCTTGTGCGGATGGGGGATTAATTTGATATCCAAACAGTTAATGGACAAAATAGGGACAATGCAAGGAGGAGGAAATTGCCCTTGTCATCATATCATAACTGAGGGATAACTAAATTAGGTACTTATTTGAGAATAATCACAAAAAAATAGGTTGGTATAGTACTACTAGTTCATGAAGAGTCTAGTGGGTGTAATTTTTATTGAATTCTAGGTTAGTGACATTTTCATATATTTTCAAAGCTTTTAAAAAGTTTATATTAGTATAAAAGTCATTAGACTCTCAACTTGATAACTAGAAAGTTAATCTGAATTAAATACTGTTTAACATTACATAAATGTTGTTTTTTAAAAAACTTATTATTTTGAAATAGTTTTAGGTGCACAGAAGAGTATGGGGCTGAGGTTATGGATACTTAGGGAAGAATACCACAGAGGTGATGTACCTGTCTTGTATCAGGGGTACATGTCAGTGTTTACATACAATAATACTATCAATTGTTACTGGTGATGTTAACCTTGATCACTTGGTTAAGGTAATTATTACTGGTGATGTTAACCTTGGTCAAGACCGTTAACCTATTATCTAGAATTGTTTAGACTGGCACTATCCAATTACATATACTGTGTACCACACATAATTTAAAGTTTTTAGTAACCACGTTGAAAAAAGTGATAAACAAGTGAAATTAATTTTTAACAAATGTTTTATTAAACCTAATATAACTACATTATTATCATTTCAGCAGGTTTATTCATTATGAAATTACTGTTGTTCTGCTTTCCATACTCCATTCATTAGAAGTAAGTCACTGAGTTCAGTCCTCATTTGAAGTGTGAAGGACATTAAGTTCCACCTGCTAGAGGGGACGGTATCAAAGAATTTGTGGACATGTGTTGAAGTTACTACAGTTATTAAGAAATATTTTGGGGAGGTACTCCGAGGATGTGTAGCCTTTTTTTTCCTTAAAGTTTTGCCCAGTAATTTTAGCATTCATCAGCGGGACATTGTTTGCAGCAGTGATTACTGTGGTGTTCTAATGGTGACTTTCTAATTCTCTCATACCTTCTACATGTATTAATTGGATTTTTCTGTACAAATGTGTTCCTTTTCCCTCATTTATTTTTTCAATCGAGTATGTGCCTGTGGATCCGTAGATATTTATTTTGTTATTTGGGTTATAAATTAATATCTTATAAATAATATCTCTTTAATTTGTTGCTCAGCTTGTTCCAGCTTTGGCCACTGGGAACTCGTCCAGGCTGCCTCCTGCACGCTTTCAACATGACCCATCCTTTGTTTTTTTAATCACTTGCTTCCTGACATACAAGGTGCTCCAGGTTCATCTTGTATTTTCCCTTTCCTAGCCCTGGGATCAGCCATTTCTCCAAGAAACCCTGGCTACCTTTTATTGGAATCACAACAAAATTTTATTCTAATTCTGGAAGTAATGTCTTTATACGGATCTTACAGAGTGTCAGTATTGGCTTGTGATTCTACAACAGATTTTTCTTATGGTTTCTGAACCACGTTTATTCATTCAGCAAACGTTTAAAAAGTGTTTATGTGCCAGCATTCTTACTGGGGATCCAGGGTCAAATAAGACATGGACGTTGATCCCAAGGAGTCTAGATACGAGAAAGCAGATCTTTTTTTTTTCTCCTAACACATTTTATTGAGTGCCTCTTATGTGCCAGGTACTGTGCTACAAGTGACCAGGAAATACTAAGAACTGGAGCAGGATAGTGTAGGTTTCTTTTAGGAACACATGGGAGGGATTCTTAACACAGTGTTGGGCCAGGTGGAATGTGGAACAAGTCTTGAAAAATGACTAGATATTAGCCAAATGTGGAATTGAGTGGAGAAGTAGGACAAGGGAAGCTATTCCAAGAAGAGGAAGAGCAGTGCCAAGACCACTGGGGATGATGGTACGTGAGGTAGGGCCAGAGATCCCTGTGTGGGATGGTGGTGTTGGAGAAGATGGGAGCAAGTGGTGGCAGGATCCTGGTCATGAAGGTCTTGTGGGTAAGCCAAGCTTTGGAAAGTTGAGGGACCTTTTCAAGGAGTTTGAGTTGGAGGGTAATGTAATCAGATCATCCTGCTGGCACCTTGGAGGGTATGTTGGCTTTCTTGAGGGTCTTGCCATGGTAGAGGTGTGAGGTGAAAGTCTTAACTAGGAACTGTGTTGGTAGTTCTAAGACTTCAGTGTGGGTCACCTGGAGAACTTGTTAAAACATGTTTTAATATCTCTCAGCCCCACCCGCAGTTTCTGATTCAGTAGGTCTGGGATGGGGCTGAGAATTCGCATTTCCTTGGACAAAGTAGTACTGATTATTTTCTGTTCAATTGTAATAAGTTCAGTTCAGACTCTTGATACTTCTTAAGGATTAAAAATAAAACAAAACTTTAAACCAGACTTATTTAGGGGGAATCTGTGACCATTATTTGTTTTATGTGTTTATACAAGTATATCTCTGTGTGTATAGGAAGTGAAGCTGATAACTGCTTTGAAAGTGATTTGACTAGGTAATTTATTCACATTGTTCAAAATTCAAAAGTGTTCTTTTTCCTGTGCTTCTCCAGTCCTCCAAGCCACCAGTTACTCTCCTGGAACCAAGCAGTGTTATCAGTTTCCTCTGTATCCTTCCAGAGAAATACCATATATGTAAAAGCCAATAAGCGCATAATTTACACTCTCTTTGGTATTGTTTTAAACACAAATGGTAGGATACTAGTCACTTTGCTGTATTTTACTTTTTTCACTAATGTATTTTAGATCTCTCATCAACACCTGAAGAGCTCCCCTCCTTTTTTTTTTTTTACATCTTGATTGGAATATAATTGCTTTACAATGGTGTGCTAGTTTCTGCTTTATAACAAAGTGAATCAGTTATACATACACATATGTTCCCATATCTCCTCCCTCTTGCATCGCCCTCCCTCCGACCCTCCCTATCCCACCCCTCTAGGTGGTCACAAAGCACCGAGCTGATCTCCCTGTGCTATGAGGCTGCTTCCCGCTAGCTAGCTATTTTACGTTTGGTAGTGTATATATGTCAATGCCACGCTCTCACTTTGTCACAGCTTACCCTTCCCCCCCCATATCCTCAAATCCATTCTCTAGTAGGTCTGTGTCTTTATTCCCGTCTTACCCCTAGGTTCTTCATGACATTTTTTTTTTTTTTTTTTTTTTTTTTGCGGCACGCGGGCCTCTCGCTGCTGTGGCCTCTCCCGCCGCGGAGCACAGGCTCCGGACGCGCAGGCCCAGCGGCCAAGGCTCACGGGCCCAGCCGCTCCGCGGCATGTGGGATCCTCCCGGACCTGGGCACGAACCCATGTCCCCTGCATCAGCAGGCGGACTCAACCACTGCGCCACCAGGGAAGCCCCATGACATTTTTTTTTTCCTTAGATTCCATATATATGTGTTAGCATACGGTATTTGTCTTTCTCTTTCTGACTTACTTCACTCTGTATGACAGACTCTGGGTGCATCCACCTCACTACAAATAACTCAATTTCGTTTCTTTTTATGGCTGAGTAATATTCCATTGTATATATGTGCCACATCTTCTTTATCCATTCGTCCGATGATGGACACTTAGGTTGTTTCCATCTCCTGGCTATTGTAAATAGACCTGCAATGAACATTTTGGTACATGACTCTTTTTGAATTATGGTTTTCTCAGGGTATATGCCCAGTAGTGGGATTGCTGGGTCCTATGGTAGTTCTATTTGTAGTTTTTTAAGGAACCTCCATACTGTTCTCCATAGTGGCTGTACCAATTCACATTCCCATCAGCAGTGCAAGAGTGTTCCCTTTTCTCCACACCCTCTCCAGCATTTATTATTTCTAGATTTTTTGATGATGGCCATTCTGACTGGTGTGAGATGATATCTCATTGTAGTTTTGATTTGCATTTCTCTAATGATTAATGATGTTGAGCATACTTTCATGTGTTTGTTGGCAATCTGTATATCTCCTTTGGAGAAATGTCTGTTTAGGTCTTCTGCCCATTTTTGGGTTGTGTTGTTTGTTTTTTTGTTACTGAGCTGCATGAGCTGCTTGTAAATTAATCCTTTGTCAGTTGCTTCATTTGCAAATATTTTCTCCCATTCTGAGGGTTGTCTTTTGCTCTTGTTTATGGTTTCCTTTTCTGTGCAAAAGCTTTGAAGTTTCATTAGGTCGCATTTGTTTATTAGGTCCCATTTGTTTATTTTTGTTTCTATTTCCATTTCTCTAGGAGGTGGGTCAGAAAGGATCTTGCTGTGATTTATGTCATAGAGTTCTGCCTATGTTTTCTCTAAGAGTTTGATAGTTTCTGGCCTTACATTTAGGTCTGTAATCCATTTTGAGTTTATTTTTGTGTATGGTGTTAAGGAGTGATCTAATCTCATACTTTTACATGTACCTGTCCAGTTTTCCCAGCACCACTTATTGAAGAGGCTGTCCTTTCTCCACTGTACATTCCTGCCTCCTTTATCAAAGATAAGGTGACCATATGTGCGTGGGTTTACCTCTGGGCTTTCTATCCTGTTCCATTGATCTATATTTCTGTTTTTGTGCCAGTACCATAGTGTCTTGATTACTGTAGCTTTGTACTGTAGCCTGAAGTCAGGGAGCCTGATTCCTCCAGCTCCATTTTTCGTTCTCAAGATTGCTTTGGCTATTTGGGGTCTTCTGTGTTTCCATACAAATTGTGAAATTTTTTGTTCTAGTTCTGTGAAAAATGCCCTTGGTGCTTTCATAGGGATTGCATTGAATCTGTAGATTGCTTTGGGTAGTAGAGTCATTTTCACAGTGTTGATTCTTCCAATCCAAGAACAGGGTATATCTCTCCATCTATTTGTATCATCTTTAATTTCTTTCATCAGTGTCTTATAATTTTCTGCATACAGGTCTTTTGTCTCCTTAGGTAGGTTTATTCCTAGATATTTTATTCTTTTTGTTGCAGTGGTAAATGGGAGTGTTTTCTTGATTTCACTTTCAGATTTTTCATCCTTAGTGTATAGAAATGCCAGAGATTTCTGTGCATTAATTTTGTATCCTGCTACTTTCTCAAATTCATTGATTAGCTCTAGTAGTTTTCTGGTAGCATCTTTAGGATTCTCTATGTAT
The DNA here is from genome assembly GCF_011762595.2 of Tursiops truncatus. Lineage (NCBI taxonomy): Eukaryota > Metazoa > Chordata > Mammalia > Artiodactyla > Delphinidae > Tursiops > Tursiops truncatus. The sequence goes on along the minus strand of NC_047037.1, from coordinate 54,547,017 downwards.
AGTATCATGTCATCTGCAAACAGTGACAGCTTTACTTCTTTTCCGATTTGGATTCCTTTTATTCCCTTTTCTTCTCTGATTGCTGTGGCTAAAACTTCCAAAACTGTGTTGATTAAGAGTGGTGAGAGTGGGCAACCTTGTCTTTTTCCTGATCTTAGTGGAAATGGTTTCAGTTTTTCACCATTGAGGATGATGTTGGCTGTGGGTTTGTCATATATGGCCTTTATTATGTTGAGGAAAGTTCCCTCTATGCCTACTTTCTGCAGGGTTTTTACCATAAATGGGTGTTGAATTTTGTCAAAGCTTTCTTTGCATCTATTGAGATGATCATATGGTTTTTCTCCTTCAATTTGTTAATATGGTGTATCACGTTGATTGATTTGCATATATTGAAGAATCCTTGCATTCCTGGAATAAACCCCACTTGATCATGGTGTATGATCCTTTTAATGTGCTGTTGGTTTCTGTTTGCTAGTATTTTGTTGAGGATTTTTGCAACTATGTTCATCAGTGATATTGGCCTGTAGTTTTCTTTCTTTGTGACATCCTTGTCTGGTTTTGGTATCAGGGTGATGGTGGCCTCGTAGAATGAGTTTGGGAGTGTTCCTCCCTCTGCTATATTTTGGAAGAGTTTGAGAAGGATGGGTGTTAGCTCTTCTCTAAATGTTTGATAGAATTCGCCTCTGAAGCCATCTGGTCCTGGGCTTTTGTTTGTTGGAAGATTTTTAATCACAGTTTCAATTTCAGTGCTTGTGATTGGTCTGTTCATATTTTCTATTTCTTCCTGATTCAGTCTTGGCAGGTTGTGAATTTCTAAGAATTTGTGCATTTCTTCCAGGTTGTCTATTTTATTGGCATAGAGTTGCTTGTAGTAATCTCTCATGATCTTCTGTATTTCTGCAGTGTCAGTTGTTACTTCTCCTTTTTCATTTCTAATTCTATTGATTTGAGTCTTCTCCCTTTTTTTCTTGATGAGTCTGGCTAATAGTTTATCAATTTTGTTTATCTTCTCAAAGAAACAGCTTTTAGTTTTACTGATCTTTGCTATCGTTTCCTTCATTTGTTTTTCATTTATTTCTGATCCGATCTTTATGATTTCTTTCCTTCTGCTAACTTTGGGGATTTTTTGTTCTTCTTTCTCTAATTGCTTTACGTGCAAGATTAGGTTGTTTATTCGAGATGTTTCCTGTTTCTTAAGGTGTGATTGTATTGCTATAAACTTCCCTCTTAGAACTGCTTTTGCTGCATCTCATATGTTTTGGGTCGTCGTGTCTCCATTGTCATTTGTTTCTAGGTATTGTTTGATTTCCTCTTTGATTTCTTGAGTGATCACTTCGTTATTAAGTAGTGTATTGTTTAGCCTCCATGTGTTTGTATTTTTTACAGATCTTTTCCTGTAATTGATATCTAGTCTCATAGCGTTGTGGTCGGAAAAGATACTTGATACAGTTTCAATTTTCTTGAATTTACCAAGGCTTGATTTGTGACCCAAGATATGATCTATTCTGGAGAATGTTCCATGAGCACTTGAGAAAAATGTGTATCCTGTTGTTTTTGGATGGAATGTCCTATAAATATCAATTAAGTCCATCTTGTTTAATGTATCATTTAAAGCTTGTGTTTCCTTATTTTCATTTTGGATGATCTGTCCATTGGTGAAAGTGGGGTGTTAAAGTCCCGTACTATGAACGTGTTACTGTTGATTTTCCCTTTTATGGCTGTTAGTATTTGCCTTATGTATTGAGGTGCTCCTATGTTGGGTTCATAAATATTTACAGTTGTTATATCTTCTTCTTGCATTGATCTTTTGTTCATTATGTAGTGTCCTTCTGTGTGTCTTCTAATATTCTTTATTTTAAAGTCTATTTTGTCTGATACGAGAATTGCTACTCCAGCTTTCTTTTGGTTTCCATTTGCATGAAATATCTTTTCCATCCCCTTACTTTCAGTCTGTATGTGTCTCTAGGTCTGAAGTGGGTCTCTTGTAGACAGCATATGTATATGGGTCTTGTTTTTGTATCCATTCAGCCAGTCGGTGTCTTTTGATGGGAGCATTTAATCCATTTACGTTTAAGGTAATTATCGATATATATGTTCCTATTCCCATTTTCTTAATTGTTTTGGGTTTGTTATTCTAGGTCTTTTCCTTCTCTTGTGTTTCTTGCTTAGAGAAATTCCTTTAGCATTTGTTGTAAAGCTGGTTTGGTGGTACTGAACTCTTTCAGCTTTTGCTTGTTTGTAAAGGTTTTAATTTCTCCATCAAATCTGAATGAGATCCTTGCTGGGTAGAGTAATCTTGGTTGTAGGTTTTTCTCCTTCATCACTTTAAATATGTCCTGCCAGTCCCTTCTGGCTTGCAGAGTTTCTGCTGAAAGATCAGCTGTTAACCTTATGGGGATTCCCTTGTGTGTTATTTGTTGCTTTTCCCTTGCTGCTTTTAGTATGTTTTCTTTGTATTTAATTTTTGACAGTTTGATTAATATGTGTCTTAGCGTGTTTCTACTTGGATTTATCCTGTATGGGACTCTCTGTGCTTCCTAGACTTGATTAACTATTTCCTTTCCCATATTAGGGAAGTTTTCAACTATAATCTCTTCAGATATTTTCTCAGTCCGTGTCTTTTTCTCTTCTTCTGGAACCCCTATAATTCAAATGTTGGTGTGTTTAATGTTGTCCCAGGGGTCTCTGAGAGTGTCCTCAGTTCTTTTCATTCTTTTCTCTTTATTCTGCTCTGCAGTAGTTATTTCCACTATTTTATCTTCCAGGTCACTTATCCGTTCTTCTGCCTCCGTTATTCTGCTATTGATCCCATCTAGAGTATTTTTAATTTTATTTATTGTGTTGTTCATCGTTGCTTGTTTCATCTTTAGTTCTTCTAGGTCCTTGTTAAATGTTTCTTGCATTTTCTCTATTGTATTCCCAAGATTTTGGATCATCTTTACTATCATTGTTCTGAATTCTTTTTCAGGTAGACTTCCTAGTTCCTCTTCATTTGTTAGGTCTGGTGCGTTTTTATTTTGCTCCATCTGCTGTGTGTTTTTCTGTCTTCTCATTTTGCTTATGTTACTGTGTTTGGGGTCTCCTTTTTGCAGGCTGCAGGTTCTTAGTTCCCGTTGTTTTTGGTGTCTGTCGCCAGTGGCTAAAGTTGGTTCAGTGGGTTGTGTAGGCTTCCTGGTGCACAGGACTAGTGCCTGTGTTCTGGTGGATGAGGCTGGATCTTGTCTTTCTGGTGGGCAGGTCCACGTCTGGTGGTGTGTTTTGGGGTGTCTGTGGCCTTATGATTTTAGGCAGCCTCTCTGCTAATGGGTTGTGTTGTGTTCCTGTCTCGGTAGTTGTTTGGCATAGGGTGTCCAGCACTGTAGCTTGCTGGTCATTGAGTGAAGCTGGGTGCTGGTGTTGAGATGGATATCTCTGGGAGATTTTTGCCGTTTGATATTATGTGGAGTTGGGAGGTCTCTTGTGGACCAGTGTCCTGAATTTGGCTCTCCCACCTCAGAGGCACAGCACTGACTCCTGGCTGCAGCACCAAGAGCCTTTCATCCACATGGCTCAGAACAAAAGGGAGAAAAAGAAGAAAGAAAGAAGGAAATAGAGAGGGAAAGAGAGAGAGAAAGGAAGGAAGGAAGGGAGAAAGAAAAATAAAGTAAGCTAAAATAAAGTTATTAAAATAAAAAATAATTATTAAGAAAAAAAGTTTTTTTAAAAAGTAAAAAAAAAAAAAAACAAAAAACGGATGGATAGAACCCTAGGACAAATGGTGAAAATAAAGCTATACAGACAAAATCTCACACAGAAGCATACACATACAGACTCGCAAGAGGAAAAGTGGAAAAAATAATAAATCTTGCTCTCAAAGTCCACCTCCTCAGTTTGGGATGATTAGCTGTCTGTTCATGTATTCCACAGGTGCAGGGGACATCAAGTTGTTTGTGGAGCTTTAATCTGCTGTTCCTGAGGCTGCTGGGAGAGATTTCTCTTTCTCTTCTTTGTTCGCACAGCTCCCGGGGCTCAGCTTTGGATTTGGCCCTGCCTCTGCATGTAGGTCGCTGTAGGGTGTCTGTTCTTCGCTCAGACAAGATGGGGTTAAAGGAGCAGTGGACTCGGGGGCTCTGGCTCACTCAGGCCGGGGGGAGGGAGGGGTTCGGATGCGGGGCGAGCGTGCGGCGGCAGAGGCCCGCGGGATATTGCACCAGCCTGAGGCACGCCGTGCGTTCTCCCGGAGAAGTTGTCCCTGGATCCCGGGACCCTGGCAGTGGCGGGCTGCACAGACTCCCCGGAAGGGGGGTGTGGATAGTGCCCTGTGCTCGCACACAGGCTTCTTGGTGGCGGCAGCAGCAGCCTTAGTGTCTCATGCCCGTCTCTGGGGTCCGAGCTGTTAGCCGTGGCTCGCACCGTCTCTGGAGCTCCTTTAAGCAGCGCTCTTAATCCCCTCTCCTCGCGCACCAGGAAACAAAGAGGGAAGAAAAAGTCTCTTGCCTTTTCGGCAGGTACAGACTTTTCCTGGACTCCCTCCCAGCTAGCCGTGGTGCACTAGCCCCCTTCAGGCTGTGTTCACCCCGCCAACCCCAGTCCTCTCCCTGCGATAGGACCGAAGCCCGAGCCTCGGCTCCCAGCCCCGCCCGCCCCGGCGGGTGAGCAGACAAGCCTCTCGGACTGGTGAGTGCCGGTCAGCACCGATCCTCTGTGCGGGAATATCTCCTCTTTGCCCTCCGCACCCCTGTTGCTGTGCTCTCCTCCGTGGCTCCAAAGCTTTCCCCCCACTGCCACCCGCAGTCTCCGCCCGCGAATGGGCTCCTAGTGTGTGGAAACGTTTCCTCCTTCACAACTCCCTCCCACTGGTGCGTGTCCCGTCCCTATCCTTTTGTCTCTGTTTATTCTTTTTTCTTTTGCCCTACCCAGGTACGTGGGGAGTTTCTTGCCTTTTGGGAGGTCTGAGGTCTTCTGCCAGCGTTCAGTAGGTGTTCTGTAGGAGTTGTTCCACGTGTAGATGTATTTCTGGTGTATCTGTGGGGAGGAAGGTGATCTCCGTGTTTTAGTCTTCCACCATCTTCCTCCGACCCCGACTGCTAGTGTTGGAGGGTCTCCTGCAGAGGCGGGAGTTGGCTCTGTCTCACCGTGAGGACAAAGACACTGGCCTCCCCTCCTCTTTTTTAATGGTGGTAAGGTGTTTTATTGTATTAATATACCTTAATTTATTTAACTTGTTCCCACAGTTAATGGATATTTAGGTTGCTTCAGTATGCTGCTATTACAAACAATGTTGCCGTAAATAACCTTGCTTTATCTGTCTTATGTATGTGAAGATATCTGTGTAATGCGTTACTTGAACTGGAACTGCTGGGTCAAAGGATATGCGTGTCTGCAAGTGCTGTAGCTACTGCCAGACTTACTCCAGAGGCTGCCCCAGTTCACTCTGGTGCTCCCAATGTGAGTCTCTTTGCCCACACTCTTGTCAACATAGTGTTAACCAAATAAAACAGTTTTGCTTTTTCTAATATGATAGTAAAGATCGTATTTAATATCCTTCTAATTTGTTTTTTACTTTGAAGTTGAGCATCTTTTTATATATCTGGGTAATTTTTTTGATGAACTGTTGTATTTTGGACTCCTCCACCATTTTTTTTTATTGTGGTATAAATTGCATAAGGTAGAGTACACACATTTTAAACTCAGTAAACTTTGTTTCAGTTGAGGTATAATTTCCTGTAAAATGAACAGATCTTAAGTGTACAGTTTTGATGGGTTCTGACAGCTTTATATGACCATATAACCAACTCATCCTAGATTTAGGGCATTTCCATCACCCAGGAAAAAGTTCCTTCAGGCTTCCTTTCCATTCAGTTTTCCTTTCTCCCTACCTCAGGAAGTCACTTTCTAATTTCTCTTACCATCCAATTAGTTGTGTCCATTAATTTTTAACATGTTATAAACCCATGTAACTACTAAGATCAAGATAGAGAACATTTCCTGCCATCCAGCAGGTTCCCTTGTACTCCCCCTGTAGTCAGTTATCTCTCCCACCAAAGGGAAGTACTACACTGACCTGTGTCCATTATAGATTCATTTAGTAAATCCATGAGTCACCACTATGTTGTGTCAGTGTTTTTGGTTTTTCCTCATTGCTATGTATGGGAATTTTGGATGGACAGATATTTGGTTTTTTCAACTTTGGGCTCTTTGAATAAAACTGCGGTGAATATTCACATATATGTATTTTGGCAGATCTAAGTACTTAACGTTTTCTTGGTATATTAGAAATGTAATAGGTGGGCTATAAGTTAGTTATAGATATATGTCTATTTAACTTTAGTAGATACTGTCAAACAGCTCCTCAAAGTGGTTGTACATTTACATTTCCAGTAACAATGTCTGAGAGTTCTGGTTGCCTGTATCTTTGCTAAAACTTAATATTTGTCCTTTTAGTTTCAGTCATTCCAGTGGTATCTTATTGTGATTATAATCTGAATTTCCATGGTGACAAATGATGTTGAGTGTCTTTTCATGTGCTTATTGTTGACACATGTTTTTTAACTGGGTGATGGGTCTTGGAGTGACTTGTAGGAGTTTTTTTTTTAATTTACTTACTTTATTTATTTTTGGCTGCGTTGGGTCTTCTTTGCTGCGCGCAGGCTTTCTCTAGTTGTGGCGAGCAGGGGCTACCCTTTGTTGCAGTGCGCGGGCTTCTCTTGTTGAAGAGCACGGGCTCTAGGTGCTCAGGCTCAGTAGTTGTGGTTCGCGGGCTCTAGAGCGCAGGCTGAGTAGTTGTGGCACACCCACTTAGCTGCTCTGCAGCATGTGGGATCTTCCTGGACCAGGGCTCGAACCTGTGTCCCCTGCATTGGCAGGTGGATTCTTAACCACTGTGCCACCAGGGAAGCCGAGGAGTTTTGTATATAGTGTGATAAGCCCATTGTGTTGAGTTTGCAAATACTTTTTTTTGTTGGTTTGTAATGTGTCTTTTACTTTTGCTTGCCTGGCAGAAATCACAGGGGGCAGACTTTAAATAAAGCAGACTTTATTTTGATCAAAATTTTCATTGTTTCAAAATTGCCTCTCAGTTTTGTGGTATACTTTTGAAAAGCTTTCTTCATTATGAAGTTACCATATTTTTATGATTTTTTTTTTTTTTTTCTGGTACGTGGGCCTCTCACTGTTGTAGCCTCTCCCATTGAGGAGCACAGGCTCTGGACGCACAGGCTCAGCGGCCATGGCTCACGGGCCCAGCCGCTCCGTGGCATGTGAGATCTTCCCGGACTGGGGCACAAACCCGTATCCCCTGCATCGGCAGGCGGACTCACGACCACTGTGCCACGAAGGAAGCCCCTATTTTAATGATTTTAATGTGTCATCGGCTGTATGATACTTTGTTATTTTGTGTATCCCCATAAAATAGGAAAAATGCTGTTAAACTAAAATTTTTTTCTTTACCTCAGAATCTGTATCTTATAGTGTTTTTTTTGTGTTATATACTACTCTTCCAGTTAAATGAGAGGAAAATATACATGAAATAAATTGGTTAGAGTATTTCCCCTAAGTTTTCACTTTTACAGTAGGACTTCCAAGTCACTTTTTGACTTACTAATGTTTCTCCATTGTCTTCAGTGCCACGAAGAGTGTTGGGGGGGGAGTGGTAGGAGTACTTCTTAAAAGAATCCAGAAAAGAACTAAAAACCATTGGTGCTTTGCTCTTAAGCTGACTTTGCAATTAGGTAGACCTAGTTTATTTTTTTATTTTAGCTTTAGGAACTGTTGTAAACATTTCTTATTCTCCAGCTCCTGCACCTCTTCACCTTAACTCTGATATGTAGGGCTTAAAAGAGTTGTCAACTATTGTTTCAGCTTCCCAAGTTGCTGACCTTCATTCTGCAAATGTTGATGCTGGTTGCGTAATTACAAGCAAGGACAGATATGACGTGATGCTAGCTGGCCAGCACTAGTTGTAAGAAAATCCTTATTTTAGACTCCATGTCTTACATTTAATGAGTACAGCATGAAATCAAAGAAATACATTTTTTCTAGATTGATCAGTTTGAATTATTATTTCCCTAAGTTAAAGAAATCAGAATGTTACTGAACCAATCAAAATTAGTTCAGTAACTAATTTTTTATGTATATACGTGAATATATAAAATTTAGTTCATGGAAGGCCAAGAAACCCACCAAACACCCTACTATATATGCTGCTGAACCATTTACTGCCTTCTGAATATTCACAGCCTTGGCCAGTGCTGCTTGGGGGAATCAGTCTGGTGCTCTGATGGTCATTTTACAATGATTACCTTTTATGTAGGATTATACATGTTTAGTGCTGAGGTCAGAGTCTCTGACTTGCATTTTACTAATTGAAAATGGAATTAACTGAAGTGGTTCATAAGGTACATAAAAATGTGAGGTAGATGCAGGAAATCATCTGTTTACCTACTGCTTATAGAAATCTTTCTTTAATAAGGGTTTTGGGAAAAAGAAAACTTAAAGGGTACATAGACCAGCTAAAATAACCACATGAAAAGTGAGAAAGACCAAGAACTGGCTTGGGTATCTGAGATAGTAGGTGGCAGAACTATCAGAAAAGTAGCAAAGCATAACTTAGTAACAGAAATGGAAAATTACGGTGTTAAACATTTATTGAATTTTAAAACCCAATGTGTTTCTGCACATTTATGTATATGATTGTTGTTTAACTGGGTTTGATTGTTTAGTACTTAATTATACATTTATAATTTTTTAAGCTTCTAGAGTATTATAGACTAGGTTTGTTTTATGATTTAGGACTGAGTTTAAAATTACAAAACCCAATAATTGAGAGCTTGATGAGAAAGGAGAATTTATTGCAAAGTATCTCATGAAATTTGGTGGGGGGATATGTTGTGGAATTGGGAACAGAGTGAGAAGGACTCAGTGGAAACTATTCTGGACATAATGTGATTCTTTCTCTCTGCAAACTAGATACTTCTACTTATCTGGTCCACAAATCAGCAAAACAAAGCTTCTAGTAGCTCTTTAATTTATATTATTTGGCTAAGCTAGAGAAAAGCACTCCTACTTTTGTTCCTTCCCAATCCTTTTTTCTTTCTTAGATTAAGTAATGTTCTTGGATCACATGGAAATCTGACTCTAGCCATGCTCTTTACCACTACTTGATGTTATTAAGTTAAATTAGATAAAAATTCTGAGGTTAGATACATGAACATGGTGGTATCAGTGACCGGGACCCATTGATTACACTTCTGAAAAAAATAATTTAAATTGAAGTATAGTTGATTTACAATATTGTGTTAATTTCTGCTGTACAGCAAAGTGACTCAGTTGAAAACTTTAAACATGGTAAATTTAGCATGTTAAAATTAAAACATGTGAAATTTTACTGAAATAAAATGTTGAGTCCTTGTGAAGATGTATATAACTAGTGTCTTTGAAACTCAGCAGCATAGCCACCTGGGTTTGGGGCTAGCATAGCTTGTCTTAAAAACATGAATGGTCATCATCAGTCTTTACCAAGCCCCATGTACCAGGTGGCTGCAGTAATGTTATTTGCTTAGAGAGGGCTTTCTTGGTGTCATAGAAATACTTCTCTTAGTATTTACTGCTGATTGTAATTATACATTTATTTGGGTGACTTTTTCCCTTCCATCTGTTTCCCACTAGAATGTTAAGGGCTGACACACCTTTAGTGCTTGGAAGGGGTATTATAAATGCTTATATTAAGAAAGAAGAGAGACTGGATATAAACTCATGCTATTAAAAATGTGATGAGGATTTTTTGTCTTCGTGTTTTCAAGTAATTTTGATTAGACTTGTCGTTTATGTTTGGGTAAATTATATACATTGACTTTTACGTAGTTTTTCTTTTTAATAACATGCAATTCTCATAACAGTGTCAAATGTGCTCTATTTTCAAGTATAGGGTTTTTGTTTTCAAAAGTGATGCTTTAAATTGTGCTGTAAGTGGTAATTTACTTACCATTTTTGAAGGAATCTTTTTAACATTAGAGAATTGATATAATTTCAGGAAGCTTGTTCATGCAGTTCCTCAGCAGCAGGAATCAGGCCCAATGTTTTAAATCCATGATGGAAATGGATTTCTTCTTTTTTCCCATTGAGAAAATTCATCTGGTGCCACATAAGTAAAAAATACCCTTGTCACTACAGGAATTTAAAAAGAATTCTTCCTGTTCTTTTTACATTTTAGAACTGCAAGTCTAAAATTCTAACAGGATATCTCTACATTGAGGCTTTTTTTTTTTTTTTTTTGGCTATCAGACAGTTTTATCGGAAACATACTTTCCGAAAAGTCAACATTAGATTTAATGTTTTTAAGCAAACTTTTCATTTAACTACAACGTACATATGGAAAAGTACACAAGATTTATATTTGTTCTGAAAGAATTACATCCTTGCAGTTATAACCTAAATTTTAGTAAATATTGGATAAATGGTTTTTTCCACAATATTTTGTTTCATTTGTCACCATACAGTGCCAATAACACCTTTTTACTTTTTGCATGAAATTTTGCCTTCCCCTAAGTGGATTCACTTCAAAGTGTTCTTTCCTTTTTCCCTTGTACACTTGTTCTTTTTTTTTTTAATGAATATCTAATTTATTTATTCTTAACATCTTTATTGGAGTATAATTGCTTTACAATGGTGTGTTAGTTTCTGCTTTATAACAAAGTGAATTAGCTATACATATACATATATATACCCATATCCCCTCTCTAGTATCTCCCTCCCGCCTGCCCTATCCCACCCCTCTATACACTGAGGCTTTTTGAAAGCTAATGATTTAAAAAAATTTTTTATACCTTTAGTTTTGCAGGTGAGGAGAGATGTCCTCTTAGTGGCCTCAGTAGTTTAAATGTGGCCTATAGGATGGACATTCCTGTTTCTTGACTTATTGTATGTGTGTAGAAGAATATTTGTTTAGTATTACTGCAGGGAAGTGAGGTTAATTTTCTGGGTTTATATAACCTTAATGTTGTTAGTGGTTGCCCAGTGGTGCCACAGATGATTTCCCAGTCACAGCCACACCCAGGTCTGTTGGGTTCTTAGCTCCGCTTAGTTACTGCTTCTGAACTGTCTCCTAGAAGCAACACCACAGCAACATGCAGGATTTTCATTTCTTAATATACAATATGGAATTTAGGAATGTACCACTGCCACAGTTGTAACTTATTCTAAATTCCTATACTTGAACTGGAATTTGCAACAGGTTTTTCTTTAGAAATAATGTTATAAAAAGTATTTATAGTTCTCCAATGGTAAATATTATTTACTCCCTAGCCATATAAATCGTTTTACTGAAAACTGCCATAGTGGGAACTTAAAGTATATGAGAAAGGTTGGAGTATTGAGGTTATGAACCAACTAGAACAAAATACCGAGTAAAGATAGTATTTATGACTTTTACAATAAATTCTTGAGGCATACTTTAGATATAATAAAAGGTATCCATTTGAAGTATTTATATAGTTCACTGAATTTTGACAAATAAGTATACCTGTAACCACCACAATTCAGGCCAAGGCTCATGTTCATTACAGAGAAAGTTCCCTGTTCCCAACTGCAGTCAGTCCCACTCTGCACCCTGATCTGCTTTCTAACACTACAGATTACTTTTGCTTCTTTTAAAATTTTATATAAATGGAATTCCATTCTGTTTCCTGGTAGGCATAATAAAAGATGTCCATATTTTAATCCACAGAACCTATGTATTTTTTTACCTTACATAGCAAAAGGGATTTTGCAGATGTAATTAAGGGCCTTGAGAAGCGGGGATTATCCTGGATTATATAGGTGAGTATAATCTAATTACTTGAGTCCTTAAAAACTAGTCTGAGAGATGACTACTGAAGAATGGTCACAGAGATACAATTTAGCAAAGTAGGCTTTGAAGATTGAGAAAGGGGGCCCTTGAACCAAGGAATGTGGGCTGCCTCTAGAAGCTGGAAAGGTCAAAGAAATCAATCTCCCCCTATAAGCCTCCATGGAGGAATGTGGCCCTACTCTTACATCTTAATTTGAGCCCAGTGAGACCTGTGTCAGATTTCTAACCTACAGAACTATAAGGTAATACTTTTGTGCTCTTTTAAGCTATTAAATTTGGGGTAATTTGTTACAGCAGCAATAGAAAGTGGTACATACACTTTTCTTTTGTGCCTGCTTTTTTTGTTTTTTCTTTCTTCTCCTGTTTTAAGATTCATCATGTTGGGATTTCCCTGGCGGTCCAGTGGTTAGGAATCTGCTTCCACTGCAGGGGACACGGGTTCGATCCCTGGTCAGGGAACTAAGATCCCGCATGCCGCGTGGCGTGGCCAGGAAAGAAAACAAAGATTCATAGTGCTAATTGTCTCTATCAGTAATTAGTTCCTTTTTATTTCTTAGTACCATTCCATTCTATGGATGAACCACAATTTTTTATCCATTCACCTGTTGATTAACGTTTATATTGTTTCCAGTTTTGAACTATTAAAAGTAAAGCTACTGTGAATGAATATTTGTGGACAGGTCTTTGGACATAATGTTTTCACTTCTTTCCACCTAGGAGTGGGATTGCTAGGTCAAGTGGTAGTTTAATTTTACAAAGAACTGCCAAATTGTTTTCTAAAGTAGTCGTTCCAGTTCATATTCCTGCCAGTAGTTTCTCCACCTTGGAAGTTTTAGCCTTTTTTTTTTTTTAATCTTAGCCATTCTAGTGGATGTTTTGTAGTATCTCCTTGTGTTTTAGTTTTCATTTCATTGATGACATTCATATATCTTTTATGAACTGTTTAAATATTTTGCTCATTATTTATTTGGGCTGTATGTCTTAACATAATTGTTAAAGTTTTTTTTATGTGTTCTGGATATAAGTCCTTTGTCAGAATTACATAGAATACTTTTTCCAGTATATGGCTTGCTTTTTCATTCCTTTCATGTTCTTTTTTTTAAGAGTCAAAAGTTTTAAATTTTGGTTGTTTAGATTATAAATTTTTTGTTTTATGATTTGTGCTTTTTGTGTCCTAAAAAAATTTATCTTATGTCTTTTAGAAGTTTTAGAGTTTTTAGCTTTTACATGTAGATCTGTGATCAAACATTAAATCACTTTGATTTAATTTTTGTTTATGTTATGAGGTAAGCTCATTTTTTCCCCCCCCACCATGTGAATACCCAGTTTTTTCAGTACCATTTGTTGAAAAAGACTATCCTTTGTCAAAAACCACCTTTTGGGAGGGTTGATTTCTTGTGATTTTCTATGTACCTGATCATACTGTCTGTGAATAAAGATAATTCATTCTTTCTGATTTGTATGCCTTTCATTTCTTACTTTATTTCAACTGGTTAGGGCCTCCAGTACATACAGTATTACAGTTGGTGATACGTGACATTCTTGCCTTGTTCCTAATTTTAACGTCAAACCATTCTGTCTTTCATCGTTGGGTATGATGTTAGCTACAGGCTTTCATAGATACTCTTTATCATTTTGAGGATGTTTTCTTCTATTCATAGTTTGCGGAGAATATTTATTGTGAATGGGTGTTGAATTTTATCAGAGGTTTTTGCTGCATCTACTGAGATGCTCATATGTGTTTTCTCCTTTATTATTTAATACTTACAAATGTTAAGATATCCTTGCTTGAATCCAGAGTCATGATGTACTATCCCTTTTTTATATTGTTGATTTGATTTCTTGATATTTTGTTAAGGATGTTTTCATCTGTGTTCACAAGGGACATTGACCTACAGTTTTTGTTTCTTTGCTACTCTCTTTGTCTGGTTCTAGTATTGGTGTAAAGCTAATTCCAGAAAATAAGTTGAGAAATGTTTGCCTTCTCTTTTTTTTCAAAGAATTTGTGTAGGTTTGGTATTTTCTCTAAATGTTTGATACAGTTCACCAGAAAAGTCATCTGGGCCTTGTTTTCTTTGTGGGAAGGGTTTAAAATAACACATCAAATTTCTTTTATAGACATGGGGCAGTGTAAATTTTCTGTCTCTTCTCCAGTTTTGGTAATTAGTGTTTTTCAAAATAATTTTTTCTTCTAATTGTAGAATTTATTACCTTAATATTTTTATTATCTTAATGAGTGTGGAATCTGTGGTTATATTACCCTTTTTATTTCTCATAATTAGCAATATGTCTTTCTTGATGAGGTTAGAGATGGCTATAAGTTTCATTGATTTATTCAAAAATAGACTTTTGTTTTCACTGCGTTTTCTCTCTTGTGTGTCTATTTCCTATTGCATTGATTTTGACTTTCTTTTTTTCCCCATTTACTAAATTTAACTTGCTCTTTTTCTAGCTTCTTAAGCTTATGTAAGTGACATCTAAGCTCAGTTCTTTTGTATCCAGTAATACAGAGCGATTCAGAGCTACAAATGTCCCTTTAAGTCCTGTTTTAGTTGCATCCCACAAATTATGATAAACTCCTTTCATTTTCATTTAATTCAAAATAACTTCTAATTTTTCTTGTGATTTTTTTTGACCCTTTGTAAGGTGTGTGTTCTGTTTTCAAATATTTGAGAACTTTGTACATGCCTCTCTTTTGTGATCAGAAAAACTGTGTGATTTAAATATTTTAGATTTATATCTGTTTTATAACTCTGCATGTGGACTACCTTGGTGATGTTGTATTTGTGCTTAATGTGTTCTATTTTTGTCAGGGGTGTTTCCTATAAATATCAGTTTGAGTTAGGTTGGTGAAGTGTTCAGATATTCTATATTCTTATGATTTTTATGTTTAAAAATAAAACATTTGCAGAGAGGAGTGTTAACCTCCAGCTCTAAATGTGATCTATTCTCCTTTACGTTCTATCAGTTTGCATATATATGTATATACAAATATATATATTTACAAGTTATGTTGCCAGGTGCACACATTTAAGTTTTTTATGTCTTTTTTGATGGGTTAACCATTTTCTCATTATGAAATGTTTGTCTTAGTCCTTGTCATGAAAGTACCGTGTTTGATTTTAATGTAACCACTACAGTTTCTTTGTGGTTAATTTTTGCATGGTGTGTTTTCCATTCTTTTACTTTTGATCTGTCTGTCTATATTTTTATAAAGTGGGGTTTTTTTAAACAGCATATAGTTGTGTCTTTTAAAAAAATATTTGGGCTGACAATTTGTTTTTGAATTGGATTTAGATCATTTACATTTAGTGTAATTATTAATGTGGTTGAATTTAAGTATACTACCTTGGTATACGTTGCTTCTTTTTAAAAATTTGCTGCCTTGTTGATTTAGTCATTTTTAGCATTCCATTTTATTTCCATGTTGGCTTTTAGCTACATCTTCGTTTACTTTTTTTTTTCACAGACTATGTTCAAGTAAAATTGTATCACTTTACATATAATGTTACTTACAATAGTCTGTTTCTCTCCGTTTTTGTACTATTTTTGCTCTATATTTTCTTCCCGTAGGTGTTATAAACTTGAGGATATATTATTATTTTTGCTTTAAACAGTTAATTACCTTTTAGAGGAATTTAAAAAATGAAACTTTTTTATATTAGCATGCATGTTTACCAATTCTGTCACTCTTCATTCGTTTGAGTGGATCACAGTTTTTATCTGTGTTGTTTTCTTTCTGCTTAAGAACTTTCTCTAATGTTTTTATCAGTCAGGACTGCTGGTGAGGAATTCTGTTAACTTTCGTTTGTCTAATAAAGTATCCTTTTTTTTTTTCTTTTGCGCTACGCGGGCCTCTCACTGTTGCGGCCTCTCCCGTTGCGGAGCACAGGCTCCAGACGCGCAGGATCAGCGGCCACGGCTCACGGGTCCAGCCGCTCCGCGGCATGTGGGATCCTCCCGGACCGGGGCATGAACCCGTGTCCCCTGCATTGGCAGGTGGACTCCCAACCACTGTGCCACCAGGGAAGCCCCTATCCTTCATTTTTGAAGGGCATTTTCACTGGATATAGAATTATGTGTCATCACTGTTGTAGCTGAGTACCTAAAAAAAAAAGTCCATCCATTATCTTCTTTCTTGCATTATTTCTGATTTCTGATGGACAATCTACAGTTCTTTGTTCCTATGTATTTAATTTGTTATTTTTTTCTGGCTGCTTTTATGATTTTTCTTTTTAGCACTGATTTTTTAGCAGTTTGATTATAATATGTTCAATTTTCTGTTTATTATTGTGTAGTTTTAAAATTTTGCTTGGATTCTGCTAAGCTTCTTAGATTTCTAGATTTATACTTTAATAGAATTCAGAAAAACTTAAGATTTTTTTCTTTCCCACCTTACTTCTGCAACTTCAGTTATACCTTTGTTTGACTGCTTGCTATTGTCACACAGATTACTATGCCTTTTCTTTTTTTTAATGAAAAAAACCCCCTTAAATTCTTTTAAAAACTCAATTTAAATCTTACAGGATAGTTGTGGCTTCCGATAGATGCTGGGTATTACTGTTTTCTCCTCAAATTTAAAAACTTTTATATTGCCCCTGTGAATTCATTCTGGCACTCCAGGGTGCCTCAGTGGCCTGTTTGGGAACTGTAGGCCTGTGGCTATATTCACAAGTTCTCTGAAGGTCTTGAGATACACTACTCATGTATATTAAGGGCCTGTTACTCTAGAATGTTTTATTATTGAAGATGCTCTTCCTTATATACCAATGTCCTTTTCATGAGGACTTATGATAGAAATATCTTTGTGGTGTCAGTAACAGGGACTGATACACAGTCTTTTTTTTAAAATTTAAATTACAGTCGTGAATTTTTTAGCAGTTTTAGCTTCTTTTTTTTCTTTTTCATTTGCTTGTAGAAACCTGGATTTTCCGTGGTACAATGCACTGAATATAAAATTTACCATTTTAACCAATCTTAAGTGTAGAATTCAGTGGCATGAAGTACATTCACAGTGTCGTGAATCATCACCATTATCCATTTCTAGAGCTTTTTCATTATCCCAGACAGAAACTCTGTACCCATTAAACAATACCTCCTCATTCCCCTCTTCTCCCAGCACCTGGTAACCTTTATTCTACTGTCTGTCTCTAAGAATTTGCCTATTCTAGGTATCTCATGTAAATTCAATCACAAAATATTTCTTCTTTTGTGTCTGGCTTATTTCACTTAGTATAATGTTAAGCGTTACAGCATATATCAGAATTTCACTTCTTTAAAAAAAAAATTCTCCCGCAGTTTTATTAAAATATAATTGACAGAGAACATTTTATAAATTTAAGGTATCTAACATAATGATTTGGTATATGTATCTATTGTGAAATGATTACTACGATAAGTTTAGTTAACATTTGTCTCCTCATACAATGTTACTTTTTCTCGTGATGAGAACTTTTTAAGATTTACCCTCTTAGCAGCTTTTAAATATGGAATATAGTGTTGTTGACTGTAGTCATCATGTTCTATGTTATATCCCCAGAACTTAATTTATCTTATGACTGGAAGCTTGTACCTTTGACTATCAGTAAAAAAGAATTTTATTTCTTTTTATGGCTGAATAATATTCTGTTGTTTATGTATATACCGTAATTTGTTTATCCACTCATTTGTTGATGAACACTTGGGTTGCTTTCTTTTGTTGGTTATTGTGAATATTGTATACAATTCTGTGAACATTGGTATACAAATATCTTGAGTCACTGATTTCAATTCCTTTTGAGTAGTTACCCAGAATTGCTGGATCAAGTGGTAATTCTATGTTTAATATTTTGAGGAACTCTGTATTGTTTCCTCAGTGGCTGTACCATTTTACATTCTCAATGTACAGGTGTTCTAATTCATCCAAATCCTTTCCAACACTTGTTAGTTTCTGTCTTTTTAAACTTTTAACATTTTTTTTTTTTTTTTTTTTTTGCGGTACGCGGGCCTCTCACTGTTGTGGCCTCTCCCGTTGCGGAGCACAGGCTCCGGACGCGCAGGCTCAGCGGCCATGGCTCACGGGCCCAGCCGCTCCGCGGCATGTGGGATCTTCCCAGACCGGGGCATGAACCCGTGTCCCCTGCATCGGCAGGCGGACCCCCAACCACTGCGCCACCAGGGAAGCCCTAACAGTATTTTTAATTGTGGCAAGGCACAACAAAAAATTTACTGTCTTAACCATCTTATGTATACTTTTCGGTCATGGTGAGTACATTCATGTGGTTGTGCAGTCAGTCTCCAGAACTCTTTTCATCCTGTGAAACTTAAAGTCTGTACTCATTGAACAACTCACTAATCCCCCCCCCCCTCCAGTCCCTCACATCCACTTGTTGTTTTTATGAACTTGACTACTCTAGATACCTTATAAATGGCATCATATGGTATTTGTCTTTTTGAGACTGGCTTCTTTCTTAATGTTCCTCAAGGTTAATGTGTTTAATAGTATGTATCAGAATTTCCTTCCTTTCTAAGGTTGACTTTTACTCCATTGTATGTATAGACCACAGTTGGTTTATCCATTCATCCATCGATGGACACTTGGGTTGCTTCCACCTTTTAGCTGTGGTGAATTATGCTGTTAGGAACCTGGATGTGCAGCTGTCTCTTCCAGACCCTGCTTTCAGGTTTTTTGGGTATATACCCAGAAGTGGAATTGCAGGGTCATATAGTAATTCAATTTTAATTTTTTGAGGAACTGCCATACTGTTTTCCATAGAAGCTGCACCATTTTACATACTCTCCAACAGTGCACAAAGGTTCCAATTTTTCCATCTCCTTGCCAGCACATATTTTCTGTGGGTGTGGGCTTTTTAATAATATCCATACTAATGGATGTGAGATGATATCATTGTTTTGATTTGCAGTTCCCTAGTGATCAGTGATGTTGAACATCTTTTCATATGCTTTGGTCTTTTGTACATCTTGTTTGGAGTAATGTCTATTCAAATCCTTTGCTTATTTTAAAATCAGTTTTTTGTTTTTTTTTTTACTGTTGAACTGTAGGAGTTTTTATATAGTATAGATATTAATCTCTTAATAGATATATAACTTGCAGATGTTTTCTTCCGTTCCCTAGGTTGCATTTTTTTTTTTTGAGGAAGAATTTCTCTATTTTATTATTTTTTTTTCTCTAGGTTACCTTTTAACTGTTGATTGTGTGCTTTGATGCACAGATTTGTTTTCTGTTTATTTGGTAATAGCTATCCCTAATGGGCATGTGGTGGTATCTTACCGTGGTTTTGATTTGGAATTGCCTAATACCTAATGATGTTGAGCATCTTTTCATGTGCTTATTGGTCATTTGTATATCGTCTTTGGGAAAGCTTAAGAATTTAACAAGTGTTTTTGTACTATAGCTTCATTACTACTTCCATTTATTTTTCTGTTCTTATTTGTGTTATGCATTAGTGTTAAATTAAAAAATTTTTTTTTACATTGTTCTCTTCATTCTTCTGTGGCCCTCTTTTTTTTTTTGTGGCCACACCACACGTCATGTAGGATCTTAGTTCTCCGACCAGGGATAGAACCCATGTCTCCTGCATTGGAAGCGCAAGTCTTAACCACTGCACTGCCAGGGAAGTCCCCTGAATTATTTTTGAAACAATGTTTGATAAAATTCTGGGTAAGGTGTATGCTTGGTTGGTGAAGAATTTCTCTGTTGTATTAAATCTTGACCTTGCCATTATTCAGATATGAGATACTGGGCAGATCAGTTTACCTTCTCTGGGTCCATAGCAGGTAGTAGTGTTACATGTGTTGGTTGTAAACCAGTCTTCAAGCGGGGTAGCATCAGCTGAATAGGAATGTGAGAGCAGGAATTGTGAAGAGCAAGAGCTAAATAGACTTTGAGGAGAGCTGTGTGGAAAACGGAAAAAGAGCAGGGGGAAATGGAAGCAGTATTAGTTCATTTTAGGGAGCAAAGTAAGTGGGATATCACACTCTGTGGAGGTTCTGTGAATGAGGACTAGAGAGATCTACATAGAAAAAAAGTAGAAATATATAGAACTTGGGGCCAGCTTTGCCTGAGCAGGTGAGGGAAATAAATATGGAGTAGAGTGGGGCTCAAATTAGTCAATCCTTTGGCTCTGGAGAAACCTGAAAGAGAAGGATAGTGGTCTGGGAGTGAAAAGTAAGATGCCTAATCCAGAGTAAGATGCCTAATCCAGAGTGAGTATAGCAATTTAAAAGTCTGACTGCTGGGAGTATTTTTGGAAGAAGTTTTGCAATGCAGCCAGGCCAATTTGAGTAATCTAACAAAATTTTTAATTTGCTATAATTGTATTTAATTTATTTCTGAAATTCCCTCACAGTTATCCATTTGAATCAACTTGGAACAAATTGTACTTAGTGGTATTTAGGACGAAAGAGTATCTAGGACTACATATAGTGGGAAAACTCCCTTTACTCTTGGGTGGTGAAAAATTAATCTGAGATTTCACCATAGGTGAGGCAGGGAGTATACCACAGGTGTTCTGGAGTGCAGCTGGTTTCTCACTCAGCCTGTTTACTACTTTACTATGTGAAACACCACCAACTAATACAATCTAATGCAAATGTTTTTAAAATATTGCTTCTGATACATACTGATAAAGTTATGCCATATTGGGATGTATATACATTAAAAAAATACTTGATATGTAGAGATGATGAAATCTGAAAACATATGGCTTTACTGAGTCATAGATCTGGCTCTCTTACCAGTTTTGATTTTATTTGTACCACGGTGACACTGGACAAGTGACCCAACTTGCTCTTCACCAGAGCTGCGATATCTATAAAATAAAGGAGTTGAACAACATCTTTAGTCAGCATTATATCTGATTCTGTGATCCTTTTTTGGGGGGGATTGGTTATTAGTTTTCCTGAGCTATCTTAGAATCAAGTATAATACATTATATATAACCTCATTCACTGCAGAGAATAGTTCTGAACAACCAGCTTACGTTCCAAACCTTTTATCAGTGGTAGATTTGTATTTTATTTTATATGGTGAGGTCAAATCTCATAGATTCTCAAAAGTTGTTCCAATTTGTGTCCTAATTTTTAAATGAAGGTAAAGTATAAAACTTTGTGACTGTTTCTCCTTATTTAGAAGTAATTCCCTCTACTTTATTCTGAGCCTATTTGGATTATGTCACAGAATCCTTAGATAACTGATTTCTGTTAGTTGCCTTCCGAATGGCATATGAATAAAGGCTTATACATGACTTATTCCACACAGTAACATAATTTTGGGGCCTGGAGATAGTCAGATAGAGCTAGAAATACTACCAACAGATGGGAAATATTTTTTTTTCTAAAACGTTATTAAACTACATGACGGGAAAAGTGTTTGAATCTGAGTACTTCAAAGGAACAAATGATTTTTTTTTGCTAGGTAACTCAGTTCATAGATACTGAAAGAGCAGAAGAGAATCAGGGATGGGTATTGATCTGGTGACTTTTGGGCTCTGGATTTTGGCATGCACACAAGGCACCCTGTTTTGAGTATTTCTTAGCAGCTGCATGTTCCAGTCATGGAGTCCTGTTTGGGCTCATTTTGCTTAGTTTTAAGGAATTGAGGACTTTCTAATCCCCTGCAAAGCGTCAACCCTTTGGACACTACACTTATTTGTTCCTTTTCTGTAATCTTGTAAACCTATTCTCCCCCCTCTCCCCCATAAAAAACCTTAATGCCAGTTATTTTTTTTTTTCAAAAAATCTCCTTTACTGCTGGCTTTCTCAGTTTCTACAGAAAATGAATAGTCAGGTACATTTGGCTCTTGGTGACTTGGTATTGTCCTGTAAATAACATTTTTTGACACTATCTTTTAATTTGATGTGTTTGCCCTTGCTGTAGAAGCAGGTAAGTGACAGAAAAAAAATTGGACTTCGTGGTTCAGCTTTAACTGTGAGTTAAATTGTGCAGTGTTCCATGTCTTATATTCTCAAAGTAGGTAATCAACTATGATAGAAATACACATATATCTACTTTAACATTAGTTTACATTGGCATTTCCTCAGTTATTTTAGAAGAATTCTGGAGCAGAGGTCGGCATACTGTTTCTGTAAAGAGCCAGGGAGTAAATATTTTAGGTAGCTACTCAAGTCTGCTTGTTGTAGTGGGAAGGCAGCCATAGACAATATGTAAATGAGTGGGCATGGCCTGTGTTCCAGTACAATTTTATTTATGATAGACACTGAGATTTGAAGTTCATGTAATTTTTAATATTTTCCCCCACCCCCATTTAAAAATGTAAAAACTATTCTTAGCTTGTGGATTGTACTAAAGCAGGTTGGATTTGGCCCATTAGCCATAGCTTGCCAACTCCTGCTTTAGAAGAATGATGATAAATTTGTTTCAGTCACTGTCCTGTACTATTTAAGTAATTAATTGTAGAATTTGTATAATATAAAAGAGCAAAGTCTAAGCTTTCAAATCTGAGAAACCAGATATCAGCAGATTACCTAACAATCTAATCTTTCAGTTTTCTTATGTGTAAAATAGGAATAATACAAGTATTGTAAATCATAGTCCTTTATAATAAACACAACTCACCCTGGCTATTGTAAGCGGAACAGGGAATTATTAAAGAATATTGGGTAGCTCACAGAATAAGGAATTATTAAAGAATATTGGGGAGTGCTAGAGATATGGACTTTAGTCCAAGCCTCTGGGAACATTTCCCAAAACCATAGTGCAGGACTAGGTTTGAGAAAGCTACTGTTGCTGACCACTAACTGCCAGGTACTTAACTTGATTGCAGATGGTACTACTGTTGGCTGTGGTACTTTTTCAGTGACAGGAACTCTATATTGTAACCACTGGAAAATGGCTGCCACCACCATCAAAAGTCAAATGTATCTGTTGCCTTGGGCTTGAGCAAAAATGGAAGTTCTCCTCGTTGCTTACTTCCAAATCAAAGTCTCTTGGAGATTTATGTAATACAGAATAATGTGCTATGTCCTTAGCTGTAAAGGAGGCTGGAAATTTTAACTTCTATTTTCTACATTAGAGATTATATGAGCAAATTAGAAATTACATTAATATATTAGGCAGTAGGTCATAAAATTTGTAGAAATACCCACAAATTAAAGTGTGTTGAAATTTTTAGTAGTGATGAATATGATGGATGTCCACACTAGTAGATACATAACTGTCCCTATTAGTATGTATACCTCCTTTTTGTATTTAGACATCAAACAACTATAATAAGCTCTCACCTAAAAACTATAATTTATGAAAGGTTTGTGTTCTAAGTTGGTATGTGAATTGGTTTTCTAGAACCTAAAACGGATTCTCCCTTCAAAATAAGAAGGTTATAAATAATGGACTTGTTTCCAGGGTAGTCAGCATAAGGTTGTTTACAAAAGCCAAGTGTCTATTTCACAGAGATAAGTTCCTTCATGATGGAAAGATCCTGAGTGTTATCAGCTTGCTACCAGGTGGCTCTTTGTCCACAGTGAAATATGGTACTGTTTAGTGTGGAGGTGAGAGGGACTCAGTTGCTGCTCATGGTAGATTGTATTATTCTAAACAATTTGATTCCCTTCTTTACTGGGCTTCTCTCTGCGGGGTCCCTACCTATGGGAGGAGTACTTCCTTCTTTCCATTGACATCAAGCTTGGCCATGGGACTTGACCAAAGTCAATGGAAGATGAGACGTGATATAGGTCATGTCTAAGAAGAAGCTCTGGAAGCCATTGCATGAATTTATTTTGCTCATTTTCCTCTGCCACAAGAAAAACAGGTGCCAGATAAAGGCTTTTTCTTTTGCCAGGATTCCAGAATGAAGAAGATACCTGTAACCAACCCAAAGTCAACATAACAAAAATGAGAAATATATTTTTGTTCTAGTAAAACAGTAGTGCTCAAAGTGCTATATGTTGAGCCCAAGACCCTTTAAGGGTTACAACTATTCTAATAATAATACTGAGTTCCTTTTTCATTGTGTTGACAATTGCACTATGGTTCATAAGCTATGGTGGGGAAAACTGCTGGTGCCTTAGGAAAAATCAGTGCAGTTGCTTCAAACGGTGCTCTTTGTCACCATATATTTATAGTAAACAAAAAATATTATACCTGAGAATGTACTTGATGAAGCAATGAAACTTACTAATTTTAAAAAATCTTGATCTTGAGTACGCATCTTTTTACAGGTCTTTTTACATGAAGCAGGAAGTGTTGATGAAGCACTTCTGCATGCTGAAATATGGTGGTTGTCACACGGAAGAGCACTTGTGATTATTTGAGTTATGAGCTGAACTAGCCTCTTTATGGAATATAATTTTCACTTGAAACAGTGATTCACTAGGGTTATTTTGACATGAGCATTTGACAGACATTTTGTCAGCTGAAGTGAGCCTTTACTTCAAGGAAAGCAACTGGCAGTATTTGTTGCCAGTGATAAAATCTGAGGTTTCAAGTGTAAATTAAAATTTTAGAAAATTATCAGGCAGTGTGTGCTTGACAGCTTCCCAGTACTTAGGCTTTTTCTGCTGAGCTTGGTAGTGATAGTAGTGAATGCAATTTTTTTTTTTAATTTGATGTTGTATAATGAAATGCCAACATTTGGGAGCTATACCAAACTCAGTGGACCAGTATTTATGATTGACTGATGAATGATGTTGCAAAATTATACATGGACAAAAGATTGATTCATGTTGCCAGACTGATGGATTTTAATGCAACAGTACAAAAGTTAATGGATAAGATTCTGTATTTCAGTGAACCTTTTAAAAATATATTTTTTAATTGACATATCGTTGATTTATAATGTTGTGTTAGTTTCTTCAGTGAACCTTTAAGACACTGTTGCTTGTTGAGTTTTGATATAGAATCAAAGAATAATATTCATAGATATTCAAACAAGCCATCAAATATTCCTCCCTTTTCCAACTACACATCTGTGAATTTGTATTTTTTTTTTTCATGTATTTCAACCAAAACAACATATTGCAGCTGACTGGATGCAGAGGCAGATATGGTAATCTGATGTCTTCTGTTAAGGCAGACCTTAAAGAGATTTTTAAAAATACAACACTTCTTAAAACTTTATTGTTTTGTTTTTTTTGAAAATGTAGCTTATTTTAAAATAAAAATTTTATTTGTGTTTACATGTAGTTGGTTTATTATTTTAAAATTAATAAATACACATTTTAAATATTGTTTAATTTCTAATGTAGTAAATATTGTTAAAGCTCATGTAAACAGAAGTTCGAGAGCCTCGTTTTTTTTTTTAAATTAATTTTTATTGGAGTATGGTTGCTTTACAATGTTGTTAGTCTCCACTGTACGACAAAATGAATCAGGCATACACATACAGTCCCTGTGCTATACAGTATGTTCCCATCAGTTGTCTATTTTATACATAGTTATCAATAATGTATATGTGTCAATCCCAGTCTCCCAGTTCCTCCCACTCTACCCCTTTCCCCCTTGGTATCCATACATTTATTCTCTATGTCTATGCCTCCATTTCTGCTTTGCATATAAGATTACCTATACCATTTTTCTAGATTCCACATATATGCATTATTATATGATATTTGCTTTAGTCTTTCTGACTTATTTCACTCTGTATGACAGATAGCCTCAATTTTTAAGAGTATAAAGAGGTAATCAGCCCCAAATATTTAAGAACCACTGTTGTGAACTATTAAGGGTTTTAGGATTGTTTGTTACTATATCATAACCTAGTGAAAGGTGGTACATTGGCAGGGTAGCTAAGTCAACCTTTTTGTGAAGTGCAAGTTGGTACAATTTCTTGAGCCTCTTTTGTGATGGTGGCTGTTTTTTGTGAGGCCATTGATTAGGCATTGAAGTTGCTGGTGAAAGTTGTTGACTGACTTCCAAGGAATGGATTATCTTGCCTCATGATTCCACATGTTTATGGAAGTCTCTGCCACAGCTAGGACTTTTGGCGAGCCTTTGCATAGGACAGAAATATTTTCACACTTCGTTAATTCTAACAGGTCCATCTATGTATATCTTCCTTAAATTATTGTCCATACCTGTGTCTTTTGAGGACCTGAGCTTGGTAGTGATAGTAGTGAATGCAATTCACTACTAGCAACATGATTGCACCCCCCCTTTTTTTTTTTTTTTTGCGGTACGCGGGCCTCTCACTGTTGTGGCCTCTCCCGTTGCGGAACACAGGCTCCGGACGTGCAGGCTCAGCAGCCATGGCTCACAGACCCAGCCGCTCCGCGGCATGTGGGATCTTCCCGGACCGGGGCACGAACCCGTCCCCTGCCTCGGCAGGCGGACTCTCAACCACTGCGCCACCAGGGAAGCCCAGTTGTTCCCCTTTTAAGAATGGATATGAACCTCACTCTGTTTCCCTTTATTGACAGTGTGGATCATGAGATGTACTGCCCAGTGGGAGGATTTCTCTTTCTAACTTTCCTTAACAGTTACTCCAGATGGAGCAGTAGGATAGACAGAATCAATTTCTGGGTGATACCAGCATGTCGTGCAGAGTCATGTAATCCAGGGTCATATATTTTCTTTCTCAGCTAGCTAGTCTTGGAGGATCCTCCATGTCGTGATAGGCCTTGTGTGAGGAGGAAGTTGCAGTGCATCAGGAATGGACACACCGAAAATGTGAGCTATCTGCTCGTGCTTCACAACCCAGCCTGAATCCTGCTCTGCATGTGTCATAACCGCTTGATGATGGAGTGTTTCTGTCACATCAGCTTTGACTTGGTAGATCAGATGATGACAGTTCCCGACGGGCAACTCAGGTTTTATAGTTACCTGTGGCCATGTGTTCATTCTCTACCAGTACAAAAGGTACAAGAATTATTTTCAAAAGAGCGTCTTAGTTTGATAAAGAAAGTATGACTTTGCCCTAAGAACTCTTAGGGGGTCTTTACTGTGATTTTCCTAGAGGCATTTGCCAATAGTTCCTTATGGCATTGATACGCTGACCCTTGGAACACCATTGCAGTCAGAGGGTCATTATGGTCAAGTGACAGAGCTACTTGAACTGCAACCTGGATTGGCTAGGACATTTTCTCTTCCTCTGGGATAAACTTAAAACTGCTGGATTTCAGGTCATTCAGTAAATAGAGCAGCACACACAAATTCGTATATGTTGTTTTCAGTATCCAAAGCGGGCCCAGCAAGCTTTCTGCTTCTTTCTTTGTTATAGGAGGTACAAGGTAATGACCTGCTTTTTATTTTGAGGGAATATCCAGAGTTGCCACTCTCCACTGGCTCCTAGAACTTCAGAGTGGTGGCCGGACACTGTATTTTCTTGGGACTTATTTTCTGCCTTCTGGCATACCTGTCTTTTTAAGGCATGTAGAGTATTGCTGTTTCTTCCTCACAAGGTCCTTTTGGCTTCAGTTTATCAGTGTAGTGGACCAGTGTGATGCCGAATGGTGTCATTAGATAACTAAGGTCATATGAAAGTAGAAACTTGACTTAACCTGAGGCAATATAGTGAATATGTACTGCTGTCCAAGCGAAGTGAAAGCAAATTGTAGAGACAGAGACACCATTTGCTAGAACTCTAGCTTTATACCAGGTACTGCACTAAAGAGATCAAATTTGGATTACCAACTTTGCTTGTAGTCATTAAGTTTAAAATACTGTTCTTCTCTAAGGACATTTGTGTGTTCTGCATTAGACAAACAGTTGTACTAAGTGAATATCTGCTAGGGATTCCAACCCTTGTTGCTTTTGATTCTTGGATAATTCCCCCAGGAATGCAGTTTGTGATTGGCGGGAGAGCTCCAGGGGTCGCTCTGTGATTTTTCCTGATATGATACTACCCCACTACTCCACCTGTCCTGGCATAAGTGTGGGCTTTTGTAAGTTGGTAGCTGAGACCACCCTTTTCAGCTGTATGTTCAATACCTGGAGAAATAAGCCTAAGATGGGAGGATTGATCCACTCTCTGATAAATGGACTTGGGCCAAAACTTCATGTATTATTTGGCTACTGTAATCTTTCATTCTGACACGTATGTCACGATGGTGCTATCTGGGTACTCAGGATTAGTTTAAGAGTTAGATTTTATAGTCCCATAAAGGTTGGGGTATTTCTCTTTCCCAAGTGTATGGCTACTCTGATAAGTGGCTGTTGATCTTTTGTGGAAAGCCAAGAGAAAAATCACAGTGCTAGTGATGCAGTCACAGAGCCTGTTTTGAAGGGTACTTTGCCTTACCCTTATTTGAGAGGCTCTGGGACTGGGAACTTGGAGTGGCTGTGGCTTATGCTCCCTTGGTCAAGCCTAGCTGTATGCTGTATCTAGAGTTGTTTGTATAGATTAGGGATCAGCAAACCTTTTCTGTAGGGGGCCACGTACTAAGTATCTTAGGCTTTGTATGCTGGACAGCCTGTGACAAAACTACCTAACACAGCTATTGTAGTGCTAAAGTAGCCATAGATAATACATAAGTAAATGGATGTGTCTATGTTCCCAGAAAACTTTACTTACAAAAGCATTGTGGGTCAAATTTGGACTGTAGCTTTTAGTTTCTGTACCTCTGGTACAAATGATATAGGATTATGGTGGGATTTCCTAATATCATGATCTTAGGGACTTTGCAAGATTCTTGCAGATAAATCAGTTTGATAACCACTACGTTTCTGTTTCTTTAACGTTGCTTGATGTTATAATTAGGCAGTTAACAAAATCAGACTATGCATTTTGGTCTTGCAAGATCTAGGAGCAGGGGTTGGCAGACTATGGTCTGCAGGTCGAATGTGGCCTACACTTGTTTTTGTATGACCCACAGCTAAAAATGTTTTTCACATTTTAAAGTAATTGGGAAAAAAATCAAAAGAGTGATACTATTTCATGGCAAGTGAAAATTATATGAAATTCAAAATTTCATATATAAGGATTTATTGGAACACAGCCACATTAATTTATGTATAGTTTCTGGCTGCTCTCACTTCACAACAGCAGTTTGGTAGTTGTGACAGAGACCTTCCATGATCTTAAAAAAATGACTCTTTGGCCCTTTACTGAAAACGTTTGCTGATTGCTGCTCTAGAGTTTGGAGAAGAATTCTTTTATGTTGTACTTAGTAACTGCCTTGTTTTTTGTCAGTGCTTTGAGTCAAGAATTTACACTGTGAATGTCACTTTCTTTTTTTTTTGAACTCTCCAACGCTATTAGAAGCAATAGTCCTACTTTGTTTTCCTTGTATGTCTGCGTCATTCCCTTCATAGTTTTGTACTACTGCTTTCACTTAGTCCCCAAAGCCTTCTTCATTACAGACGACCACAGTTGATAATTTAATTTTGTCATAGCCTGAATGAACTATCAGAGACAGTCTTATATAGTTGTGTGTACACTGCATTCAGACCCAACCAGATTAGATAACATTCTCAGATTCCCATTACCTTGAAGGTTTGCTCATATACCTACCTCACAGAGTGATTGTAGGAATTTAATGCTATAAATAATAATATATAATAATATTAGGCAATATTTTATTGAATTTTTACCATGTGCAAGGTTATCCATGAGTAGCAAAGTGCTTAATTAACTGTGTGCTATGTAAGCATTCAATAAAGGTTGGCTGATACATATATTTTTAAAATATTTATTTATTTTTGCTGTGCCGGGCCTTAGTTGCGGCACATGGGATCTTCGTTGCTGCATGCGAGCTCTTAGTTTTGGCATGCATGCGCATGCGGGATCTAGTTCCCCGACCAGGGATTGAACCCGGGTTCCCTGCATTGGGAGCGCAGAGTCTTACGGACCACCAGGGAAGTCCCGAGCTGATACTTATTTTTAATTCGAAATAAATTACCCCCCCTCCATACTTCATGTATTATAAGAAACTTCATTAACCATTAAAATATTTTTAAAAATCACGTTAAGTTTAAGTTGAAGTGATTGACATAACTTAATTTTTTGGCTTATAATATTGCTCCTTAAAAAAAAAAACTTGTAGATAAATACAGTCAGTTCTCATTATTCACAGTAGTTAAGTTTATAAAGTTGTGAACACTGAATTAGCAAATATTGAACTGTTGCTTCCTAAGGGAAATACAGAGTTAGGTTCCTGTGAGCCTCTGGTCACAACAGGTTTGTCAGTGGATCAATAATAACTTTGTTTTGTTTAAAAGACACCTTATTGAATATATATTGTTGATTCATTAGCATTCACTCATGGGCAGCAGCCCTCTAACTCCTGCATGAATGAAGCCCGTCTACCACATGATTTCTCCATAAGGCACATCAGGCTGCCTTGTGCTTAGGAACACTAGACAGCTTTTCAGCACTATGCTGGGGATATTTTAAATAGCAAAATCACCAACAAAAAGCACCAAAATATAAAAACGTGGCACTAACTGGACCACACAGAGGACATTTGTTTACTGAATGAGAGCTGAAACAATAAGGCAGAGTGCTGGGCACGTGCACTATAGGCAACTCAAATTTTTTGCTCTTCTGTACATGTCTGAAGCTTGCAGAAGTGTCACAAGTATTAATTTGGGGGTTGTATATAACTTTTAGCAAGTAGGCAGATCTCACAAATATGAAATCAGTGAATAATGAGGATTGACTGTATCTCCCCAGATGCTACAATTTATCTTTTTTTTTTTTTTCCTGGTATGTGGGCCTCTCACTGCTGCGGCCTCTCCCGTTGCGGAGCACAGGCTCCAGATGCGCAGGCCATGGCTCAAGGGCCCAGCCGCTCCGCGGCATGTGGGATCTTCCCGGACCGGGGCACGAACCCGTGTCCCCTGCATTGGCAGGTGGACTCCCAACCACTGCGCCACCAGGGAAGCCCTATAATTTATCTTTTATTTGTTTTAATTTTGGGTTTTTATCATTTGCTTTCGAACCTTATTTATTTATTTATCTATTTAAAATTTATTTATTTTTTGCTGTGTTGGGTCTTCCTTTCTGTGCGAGGGCTTTCTCTAGTTGTGGCAAGCGGGGGCCACTCTTCATCACGGTGCGCGGGCCTCTCACTGTTGCGGCCTCTCTTGTTGCAGAGTACAGGCTCCAGATGCGCAGGCTCAGTTGTTGTGGCTCACGGGCCTAGTTGCTCCATGGCATGTGGGATCTTCCCAAACCAGGGCTCGAACCTGTGTCCCCTGCGTTGTCAGGCAGATTCTCAACCACTGTGCCACCAGGGAAGCCCATGAACCTTATTTATTTTTTAATTGTGGTAAAATACACATAGCGTAATAGTTTGATTGCACTTGAAGGTACTTAACTAATCTCCAGCACGCTTTTCATTTTTATACCCAGTAAACAACAGCTCTCTATTTCCCCTTCTCTCTAGCCTCTGGCAACCACCCTTCTACTTTCTGTTTCTATGTGTTTGATTACACTAGATACCTCTCCTAAGTGGCACTATATGATATTTGTCTTTTTGTGACTGGCTTCTTTCACTTAGCATAATGTCTTCGAGGTTCATCCATGTTGTAGTATGTGTCAGAATTTTCTTCCTTTTTAAGGCTGAATAATATTCCATTGTATGTATGTAGAACACATTTTGATTATCCATTCATTCGTCAGCACTCACTTTGATTGCTTCCATCTTTTGGCTGTTGTGAATAATGCTGCTATGAACATGGGTGTGCATATATCTCTTTAAGACCCTGCTTTTTAAAACGAGTTTATCTTTGATATGTCATGCATACGTGTGAAAATGAGTGAACCAACTAAACAGAACAGATGTATATTATGAAGTGACAGGTGAAAGTTCTCAGTTTGACCTCATTCTATTCACTAGAGACAGCTGAAGCGTTTGGTGTGTATTCTTTCAAATGTGTTTTTGTGCACAGTTAAGGACTATTTTATATATATATATATATATATATATATATATATATAAAATATATATTTGGGATGACAATGCATGATAACCTAATATTTTTAGAGTAAAAATTGCAGTTTGGAACTACTTAGTTCTGTGCCTCCTTTTTTCTTATGATTTTAGAAATCGAAAGAGTTGCTAATTGTTTAACTGTTTTTTACTATGTAATATTTATGAGGAGGAAGATACAATACTGTCTTATTAAACGTTTGCTGTTAAAGGAGAATCTCCCACTGTCAGTGATAGGCGCATCCTCTTTTATTTTCTTATTCATTTGTTATTTCTAGATCATACTCACCTGCCACTGTTTCTTCCATCTCATGTTGTGTTTTATTGGATTCCTTTTTTGCTTTGGTGCTGTATCTTTTGATTTTTTTCATAAGTTAAATTTAAGTTCTTGAATGTCTGAAAATGTCTTTATTTTGACTCTTGATGGAGAATCTGACTTGTGAGAGCAGTGCTCTCCAACTTTTTTCATACCATAATATGTATATAGAAAATGATAATATTTGTATGGTGAGTGAAATTGTTTGCAGCAGAGGCCTCTGGCTGTGCAGGTTACCTGGTAACCCATTTATTTGTAACACACATGTTGGTAAAGGTCTATAGGAATCTGGTTTCAAAATATCTTTCCCTTAGAATTTGGAGGATACTGCTCTGTTATCTTATAGCATCCTGTATTTTTGATGAGAAGATGAATGTTAGAGTGATTCTAGTTTCTGGACGCTTTCTTAGCATTCTGAAATTTTTCCAGCATGATCCTGGATATGGGTCTTTTTTCTTTTTCTTTCTTTTTTTTTTTTTTACACTTATTTTTGTTGCGTTGTATGTCTTTCCAGTTTGATGACCAAATCTTGCTTTAGCTCTTGGAAAGTTTAATATGTCCCCCTTTTTGGATTAATTTCCCTCCACTTTTAGATGTCTTATGTAAGTGGATGTTGGGCCCCTTAGATCTCTTTTTTTTTTAAATAAATTTATTTATTTATTGGCTGCGTTGGGTCTTTGTTGCTGCGTGTGGGCTTTCTCTAGTTGCAGTGAGCAAGGGCTACTCTTCATTGTGATGCGCGGGCTTCTCATTGTGGTGGCTTCTCTTGTTGCAGAGCATGGAGGGCTCTAGGCACACGGGCTTCAGTAGTTGTGGCATGCGGGCTCAGGAGTTGTGGCTCGCGGGCTTTAGAGCGCAGGCTCAGTAGTTGTGGCTCATGGGCTTAGTTGCTCCGAGGCACGTGGGATCTTCCTGGACCAGGGCTCGAACCCATATTCCCTGCATTAGCAGGCAGATTCTTAACCACTGCACCACCAGGAAGTCCCACCGGGCCCCTTACATCTTAATTCACATTTTCTTTTTTCTTACAGTTTGCATCTTTGTGTGTGTGTGTGTGTGTGTGTGTCTGTCTGTGTGTGTCTGTATCTGTGTTTTCATTTACCTTGAAAATAAGGTAAATTTCCCTTCCCTTTAAGGGAAAATCACTTCAACCTTATAGTATAGGTAAATAATTTGGTGTTTAGTCATGCCTGTCCGTGTGTACCCTGACCCCCGCATTTTTGTTCTCTCTGTTCATCTTGTTCCTCTTTTATGCTGTTAGGTTTCCCCAAGTGTTTGATGGATCATGGTTAATATTGGCAATTGAATTGTGTCTGCCTCAGTGTGTAGTTCTTTCTCTACCAGGCCTCTGTCTTGAATGGTAGTTTTGGTATGATGGATTCTTAGGTATGGACCAGCAGACAAGACCTCCTAGGGAGGGTGGTGGGTGAGGAGTGGGTGAGGCAGCACCCTTCTCACCTGGATAACTGTGGTGTCCTTAAGTACTGTAGGGGGTAGTACTTGGATAGATGTCACTCAAATGGTATTGAGATTGCTCCCTCTCTCCCTCTTCTTTTCCTTGCTTTTTCCCTTCCTCCCTCTTTATTTCTCTCTTTGTGTTTGATGTTCCCACCATCTTGCTGCTCTCCTTTTCTCTCAGGTCTCGCTGCGTTCACAGGAAGCCTAATCTAGGCAGAAATTCCTGCTTTATAGAGATCAGCTCCCTGGCTTTATCTTAAAGGCAGAAGCTGCCACCACCTGTGTATCTGTTCATAAAGTGAAGGGGGGGAAGGGGGATTGTGTGTCTAGAGTAAGGTAATGCAGCACCCTGCTGAAGTACCCTAATTGTTTCCTCCTCTTTGTCGTTGTGATTAATTTGATTATAACTTGAACTTCTCTATTCTCTAGCATGTCCTTGGAAAGACTTTGGTGTCTTACATGTGGTTTCATCCTTTTTTCCTCTTTTAATCCACTCTTTCTACTTTCTGTCCCCCCAGAATTCTTTAAAATTTGTGATTATCGAGTGACGTCTTTTCTTGTTCTACAACAGTGCTATCATTTCATTTTAATTTGTATCTTTTTCCTGCCATTTCAATGGGACCTTGGGATGGAGGAAAGAGAGATGGATACGTTTATTCAGTCCACTGCCTTGTACTGTAATTGACTAATTTATGACTGATTTTTAAAAGGTAGATAAGTTCTTAAACACATCTCTCTCTTAATGTGCATGACTTTTGTGCCTTAGAAGATTTACTAAATCATCTTTTTCCCCCAGTAATAAAGGACATTTTAATTTTCAGTCTAAGTCATAATGTTCATTGCTGTTCTTTGGGCATATGGCCTCTTGTAGAAGAAAACATGCATAACCACAGTGACATTGCTGGCCATCACCTTCTGAATGCTTGTGTGTGTGTGTGTGTGTGTGTGTATAAGGTTATAAATGTGAGTGAAGTCATCATCTTTTTTAAAGAAACAATATAAATTGGAGAATATCCAGTTACTCATGAAAATGGTCAGAAAACTGGTAAAATTATGTTGTTACCTCTAGTGAAGCATAGCAAAGCAGGGAAACATTTTTGAAAATGATTTAGTAAAAGTCTACGGGAAGAGACTAAAAGAATAACTAAAACATTTTTGTTCTTTGCCATCTTGTATGGATGTGCAGTGTAGTTTAGCGTACACTTTGCGGGAGGGGAAAAATATGGTACTTGTGTCCCAAATACTACCTTTTCACTTAACACCGTGTAACCCTCCCCCACCCTCCCCTTTTTTTGGTAGTGTCTAGGATATTGGGTGACGGATTTTACTGCCCAAATGTTTTTAAACATCAGGCTTTTGATGAAAAATTGAGAAGATGTGTCAGTGCATACAACTGTAATAAAGACAATGCTCATGTCCATGGCTTTCAGAATTTTTTGGTCCGTGGTCCACAGTAAGACATACATTTACATTGCTGCCTTGTATGTGTGTGTAACGTTGGAATTAGAGTTTCATTAAACACTATTTACCCTTGATATGATGTACTCATATTGTCTATTTCATTAACAAAAAGAGTATGACCCATTAACTTTATTTCATGATCTACTAATGGTTGTGACCTGCAGTTTGATAAACCCCTGATTTAGATCCTGGTCTGTAGGAATAGTGAGAAAATGGAGGGATTTGGATTCAGGTAAAGCTAGGGGGTTCTAGCTTAATGGTTTTGGGTAATTTCCTTCTTTGAATCCGTCTTTGAAACTGTAAAGGGGAATAATAGTATCTTGTTACGTTGATTGTGAGAATTAGAAATAAATGCAAAGTGCCTAGCAGTGCTAGGAATGATGTAGATAGTTAATAATTGGAAGGTTTATTATTCTTTATTTTTATTGCATGCCATCTATCTTATTAAGTAGGCACTGAGATTCAAACGTTCTTGCTCTTAGGGAGTTAGGTAACATTTTATTGATATAGAGACCTAACTGTCCTACAGAGTGAGAAGGATGTTACTAGGGCTTCCCTGGTGGCGCACTGGTTAAGAATCCGCCTGGCAATGCAGAGGACATGGGTTCGAGCCCTGGTCTGGGAGGATCCCATGTACCGTGGAATAACTAAGCCCGTGCACCACAACTACTGAGCCTGCGCTCTAGAGCCCGCGAACCACAACTACTGAACCCACGTGCCACAACTACTGAAGCCCGCGTGCCTAGAGCCCATGCTCTGCCATAAGAGAAGCCACTGCAGTGAGAAGCCTGTGCACTGCAACAAAGAGTAGCCCCCGCTCGCCACAACTAGAGAAAGCCTGCACGCAGCAATGAGGACCCAATGCAGCCAAAAATAAATGAAAAATAAATAAATAAAAGTTTTTTTAAAAAAAAGGTATAGTAAACTAAAGGAGGAAGTCAATGTTGGGAAATTACAGGCATGCCTCCCTACCCACCACCCCCACTTTTCCCCCAAGGAACAGGGTCTCTCAAATTAGTTCCAGGTAAATGGGGTTTTTTACTTCAAGGATACATAAGGGAGGTAAGGAAAAACAGTTGTATTAAAGCTGCAAAGCCAGGCGTTTCAGAGACTTGCAGTGCTGTTTTGACCATAATGGATTGTTTTCATTTTCTGACTTCATGGATTATTGGCACATCTTCTAGAATATAATAGTCTTAGGGACTGAATTCTCATGTTTCCCTACAGTAGCAGCAACCCTGGGCCTCCAAGTCCAGTATTCTACCATTATGACTCAGTTTTGTCTCCCACTAGATCAGCTTCTCCTCTACTGTTCTTTATGATTTCTGCTGTGGTGTGACTTTGTCACACTCTTGGTTTCTTGACTCCTGTTTTTTTTTTTTTTTTTTGGTTGTAAGCAACAGAAATAGATTTTAGGTAATTGAAGCAAAAAAGAGGAAAGATATGTGGTAGTTGAATGAAGCAACGAAAAACTGAAGAGCAAGAGATCTAGGTCATAGGAATCAATGAGCTGGCTTGGCAGTAATTAGTGATCTGCAGTTATTTTCTATGTAGTTTTTCTCTCTTCACATTCAGAGATCTAGGAGAGAATCTGATTTACCTAGCCTGAGTGATTTCCATTCTTTGGCCAGGGGAGAAGAAGACACGCTGAATGAAAATCCAACCAAGACTCCGTGTAGTAGAAGCTGTATTGTGTTTTAAAAGCAAAATTGGAGGGTTGTTCCAGAAGGAGACTGGACGTTGGCAGTCAAAAACAACAGATGTCCAATACAGTGTTACTGTGTGTGTGTGTTTGTGGAGGGGTGTATATATATATATATATATATATATATTATTCAGCCTCCAGAGAGAAGATGTGTCCGGTTCTTAATCATTATCCTGTATAGAGTATGTTTACTGGGCATGCTGTGTGGTTTGAAAAAATGAACAGAACTTTGGGAAGGTAGGTGACTCGGCCTTAGGGCATATATTTTGAAGCTGAGAGGAGAGAGAGAATAAGCAAGATAATGTCATCCCTGGGATTGCAGATTCATTTATCTTAAGCTGTCAAATTATATGATCATATTTACCTTTCAGAAAGTTTACTCAGGAGGCCTTGTAAAGGTTGGCGTGAGGGCGAAGGGCTGTGTAAACAGATAGAGGTAGCAAGACCAGTGAGAAAGCTGTCTGGTTAGTTGAAATGCACATTTATAAGGCCCTCTGTGATCTGATTTAATTTTCCACCATTTATCCTTTGCTTACCACTGTCTAGCCATACTTTTGCTCAAATCAAACTTGTTCTTACCTCAGAGCCTGTACACTTTATTGGAATTCTCCCACCTTTGGTTAGCACTTGCTTGGATTCAGCTTATATTCCCTTCCTCCTCTCCTGGCTATCGTTTCTAATCTCGACACCTCTTATGGCATTTCGCTATCAGATTATGCTGTTTTATTTTTTTCATCACAGTTATTACATTCTGTTTCTTTCTTTCTTTTTTTTTTTTTTTAACCTCTTCGGCTAATAGTGGCAGTTAGTCAAGGTTTGATTGCTAAAGAAGACTCAAGGGACCTGAAATGATGGTGCTAATCTGTGGTTTATTGCTGAAAAAGGATGTAGTACAGCAACTGCATTGGAGTAAGGTTATACATCACAACCACAGCTTGCCTCACAGTAATGGACCTGAAGAGGCTGAGTGTGAACTGCAAGTGTCCTGCCTCTGTAGGATCATACCGGACATGCTTTCTCTCTCAGCTCAGGATCACTGAGGTGTGCATGAAATACCCTGCAACCAGGGAGCCCACAGTGGAGTCTTCGCTGGGACTTCTTATGTCCTGCTGGCAACAAAGGCGTGTCTGTGCTCTGTAACCCCAATGGCAGAGCTCTCTGGAGGTGTCACCAAAACCAGGTGTAAACCATCAGTCTCACTGTTAACAATAAACATTGCTGACCAGCTGGTACAAACAGTCCAAAGCTCATTGGACCCATAGTTTCAAATCAGCACTATTAATCAGTATGTTTTATGCTTTGACCAGGCATGGGTGCCATGTAAGAGACTTATCTGAGGAATATACTCAGGCCGGTTCCAGGCCTGCTGGAATTAACCCTCAGAATGCTTTTTGTTTATATGTTTACTTATCTTTCTCTTCCACTAGAATATAAAGGCCAGTAGAGCAGGAATCTGTGTTGGAAAATGTCAATGATTTCCTTCAAGTGTTTAAGATTTGACAGTGGATTTTCAGAATGACCAAAAGTACCTTTTCCATTTAGTTTTTTTTTTTTTCCCTTAAACTTTTAAATTTGGGACCTTAGTGTTTTGGCAAGGACCAGGCACTTTATGCAGGGTTGAGGTCAGGAAGCAATGAGTGATAAGAAGGAATGGGTATAGAAGTGAGTGTGATTGTCTTCCCCTTCTGTTATTCCTTCATCTTTCCCTAACCACGCCCTTAAGGGTCTTCATGTCTAGGCAAATAAGGTAGTTTCCCTTTTTTGTTTGTTGCTATGTGTCTTAGAGAGTTAGATACAAAAAATTTGAACTGTCTCCTATGAAAAGAATTACAGCATATTTACGGGCAGGGGAGGCAATAATAAATAGGTGCCTTTTTTTTTTTTGGAATGCCTTTTATTCACCAGACATTGTACCAAGGTTTGTTGTTGTTTGATTTTTTTTAAAACATTCATTATCTCTAATCTTTATGAGAATACTACAACGTGGGTAGTAATATCCCTATTTTATAAGGCTCAAAAGTTAAGTACTATGCTCAAGGCTGTTCTTAGTAATTACTTGGCAGAGATAGATTTGGACCTAGATCACTGGGGCTCCAAAACCAGAGTTCTCCTCATTGTATGATGTAGTAGGAAGTAGAAGATAGCAAGAACCTTATAGTGAATGCTTACTACCATAACCTTTCAACATATGCTGGGAATATAGATTTTAAAAAATTCAAAGTTCTGCCCCTTAAAGCTTGCTGATTCCATATTAAACATAATTTCTGGGGGGCTCTATCATCTGTTTCTGTTTCCTTTTATAGTTACGTATTTAGAACTGTCTCATCTATTTTATTTGGATTCATGTCAGATATGTTGAGGTTGGACATTCCTGATTTGCTAAGTTCTCTTTATCATATTCTC
This sequence comes from Tursiops truncatus, assembly GCF_011762595.2. Taxonomy (NCBI): domain Eukaryota; kingdom Metazoa; phylum Chordata; class Mammalia; order Artiodactyla; family Delphinidae; genus Tursiops; species Tursiops truncatus. The sequence continues at coordinate 54,508,023 of NC_047037.1, read as the reverse complement.
TGAAACTTAGTTTCCCATTGCTATTGTATCACTGACCTCGCAATAAGCTACAGTAATTTGATTTCCCAGTACATCTAAATCCAAAATACTGTGGCCTTTTCTTTTTAAAACATTTCTAGGTAGTCTTTCTCTGAGAAGTGATGAATAATTGTTTTAATCTAGACTCTGATAATCTCTTTGTGGGTTCCTAATTTTGCTTCCCTTTCAGGTAATTATTTTTTAGCTTCATCGTTCTGAACATGTAAACATTTTATACATGGCTCAAAGTTTAAAATTTACAAAAGTATATACATGGAAAGATCTTCCCTCAACCACTTGGTTCTCCTCCCTGGAGCAGCCAGTGTTATTTTCTTATACGTCTTTCCAGAGATGATGTTATATACAAACAAATAATATGCTTTCTCTCAACTTTCTTTCCCCTGAAATATTGTGTATTATACACACTGTTTTGCCTTTTTTTCCCCCTTCCTCTTTTTCGCCTAACAGTATATCCTGGTGATCAGGACCTTATCAGTACCTGAGGCGTTTCTTCATTCTCTTTTTTTGACTGAATAATATTTCAGTATTACCAAGCCCCTGTTGATGGACAGTAGGTTGTTTCATTTCTTTTGCTAATTCTGCAGTGAGTAACTTTGTACATAGGTTATTTTGCATATATGCAAGCATATTTTGAATAAATTCTCCACAGTGGGATTTTAGTGTCAAAGGATATGTGCTTTTTTTTTTTTTTCCCCCGGTACGCGGGCCTCTCGCTGTTGCGGCCTCTCCCGTTGCGGAGCACAGGCTCCGGATGCGCAGGCTCAGTGGCCATGGCTCACGGGCCCAGCCACTCCGCGGCACGTGGGATCTTCCCAGACCGGGGCACGAACCCCCGTGTCCCCTGCATCGGCAGGCGGACTCTCAACCACTGCGCCACCAGGGAAGCCCGGATATGTGCATTTTTAAGTTTCACTGCCACATTGTCTTCATGGAGGTTGTAGTAGTGGACACTCCTACCAGCATTGTTTACGTGTAAAGCTACAGAAGTGTTATAGCCCTTTTTATCTTTACCAAACTGGTAACTGAATAGTACTGTCTTGTATTTTTTTTAAAGATATGCTTCTTATTATAAAATACATAATAAAAGGACACAAAATATAGCTTGCTGAATTTCACAAATTGGGCACACTCATGTAATCACTAACCCCAGTCATTGCTCCATCCCCAGCCTCTGGAAAGGTAAACATTATCCTGACTTATATTATTAACTCATTATTTTCATACTTCATTTAAATCATACAGTATGTGTACTTATTTATGGTTTGCTCAGCATTGTATCTGAGGTTTAACCAGGTTGTATCAGAAGTTCTTGGTGAACTCTTAATTACATTTCTCTTACAAGAAGAGAATCTTTTCATGTTTCAAGCTTTAAATTTTTACGAGCATCTTTTCATGTTTCAGGCTTTAAAGTTTTTATTTTCTGTAAGCTATTTATTCCCTGTATCCTGAATGGAGGATCATTTTCTTATGGATGACTTTATATGTAAAGGAAGTTAATTCTTTATCTGGGATATGAGTTGTAACTGTTTCCTTCAGTTAGTCATGCCTTTTGATTTTGCATATGATGGTTTCTACGTGAAGATTTTTAAAAATTATGTAACTGAATTAATTTTTGTTGCCATTAAACTTTTCCCTCCATAATATTCCTTACTTGTTTTCTTCAGTAAGCCTACTCACTGTCATTTGAACATCACAGAACTTTTATTAAACCACACCTTAATATTAATAAAAATGAAAGTGCAATAAGGAAATAAAAAGTGATAACTCTGAAAGTGATATTTGAATCAGATATAAATGGAGTTACTGAAGAATAGAATGTTGGCACTGTTCAGGAGACTCTAGATTTGCAGTCAGAGGAACTTAATGAAAGCAAACTTACGTATAAATGAGGAAAGTGGTTGTGCTGAAATGGGTGATGTCCAGAGGAAGGGATGCTGGCAAAAACTTCACACTGATGGGACTCTTTTGACATTGAAAGTGCAAGGGATAACATGTTAGAAGCTGGTCACAATTTAGAAAGGAATATGACAATTACCCAAGATTTATAAAAGATGCTCCCTCTGTACTGTAAGTTATACCATTAGATGAGACAAGTGCTGTTCAAACTACTGGATAAGCTTATTTATAAGCAAATAAAGCACTTTAGTTAGTTCACAGTGGTTCTCATTTCTTAAATTACAGTGTACAAAATGAATATTAGTTTTACTATGTTTTTATCTTCTTACACATTTATAACTGACAGTTTTTACTCTTTTGACAGTTTTTAAGGTCATGGAACACTTTCCCCCATTAAGTTTACTTGGCTTTGTTTCATCTAACATGGTCATTTTTATGGTCCCACACCACTGTACAAAATGAGGACTGCCTGTGTGTGGGTTTTTTTAAAAATTAATTATGCATTTATTTATTTTTGGCTGCGTTGGGTCTTCGTTGCTGCGGGTGGGCGTTCTCTAGTTGCGGAGAGTGGGGGCTACTTCTCGTTGCGGTGAGCGGGCTTCTCATTGCGGTGGCTTCTCTTTTTTTAAAAATTATTTATTTATTTTTGGCTGCATCAGGTTTTCGTTGCTGCGCGTGGGCTTTCTTTAGTTGCGGCGAGCAGGGGCTGCTCTTCATTGCGGTGCGCGGGGCTTCTCATTGCAGTGGCTTCTCTTGTTGTGGCGCATGGGCTCTAGGCGGGCGGGCTTCAGTAGTTGTGGCACATGGGCTCAGTAGTTGTGGCTCACAGGCTCTAGAGCGCAGGCTCAGTAGTCGTGGCGCACGGGTTTAGTTGCTCCGCGGCATGTGGGATCTTCCCGGACCAGGGCTCAAACCCGTGTACCCTGCATCGGCAGGCGGATTCTTAACCACTGTGCCACCAGGGAATCCTCTTCTGTGTGTGTTTAAACAATGCTTCTTCCTCTCCCTCTAAAACTCCTTAAATTGACCTGATATTTTTCAGAAAGTGATCCCTTCATTGTCTGTTCTGACCTGGGAGTCCATCATAGATTAAATAGGATTCCGAATATGGTATGTTTGTTTTTCTTGCACTTAGGACTTGAGTTGTTGAAGCTGCTCTGGATTGCATTTCTTCCCTAAATTGCCAAATGTAGATACTAACAGCCTTATGTACTTATATGAAGAAGAGTATGTGAGATCATGAAAGATACAGTGGTTTTGTGTATTTCTTGAGCACCTGTCATTTACTAGGTTCTGTGTTAGTTATTGGGGTATGAATAAAATTCGGTTCTCTTTTTTTCTTGAAGGAACTCATAGTCTACTAAAGTTGGGCAAACAGATGGAGGATAATATAATGGAGTTATGTAGAAAGGTGGGAGAATTATAGTTCATGATACTGAAAATTCAGATAACAGAACATTATAAAAGTGTTGCTGAATTCTTTGCTGTTTTCTGTGTTGTTCTCTGATGTTGGAGATACCACAAGAACGATTCTTGTTTGCAAGGAAATTGGTGGGAACTGTGTATACAAGTTGAGCCTCTTTATATAGGTCAGGTGGCAGCATATCTAGTATATGCCGTAACTGATGTATTTTTGATATAAATTATATAGAAATACTTGTACTTGGACAGCAGGTACATACTGATTGTAATCTGTCTTTGGCATATTAATCTTGAAAGCAAATATCCTGATTTTGGATTGTGCATGCATTTTATGAGCCGAGTAGGTTAATTGACCAACTCGAGGGTTATACTGTAAGTTTCTGTTGGAGCTAGGTTTTGAGCCTCCGGTCCAGTGTTCTTATTCCTACTCTTGTGCCTAAATTGTTAAGTATTATAATTTAGCATTATGTATAGTCATTTGAAAAGTGTTTGGTTTTCAATTCCTTACTCTGTAAAAACTTGACCTACTATGCCTTCCTTTTTTTCCAGAGACGAAATCAAAGATATTGATTCTGATTATTTTCTGAACACATTTTTATTCAGTATTTTTGGAGAGCCTGTGCTAAGAACTGAGGGATATGAAAATGTCTAGCTGTTGGCTACCATTAATTTTAGTTTAATAGATGACATAAGTCTTGAATACAAATACCTAAACCAAATAATACAATATAGGCTGGCAGTCATTATCTTATGGGTGGTACAAGTGAGGACTTGGGTTCAAAGGAGTAAGCAGTTATTTACAGCCAGGGGAATCAAAGACTTCATGGATACAGAATAGCTGATCAGAGACTTGAAAGATACTTCATGGGCATGTTAGTAGAAGCATGTACCAATTGTTTGGTAAATGATGTTTGACAAATGTTCATCAGATCATAAATATTACCAATTTTTGTTCTCAGTAGAATATTGTTAATATGATTCAGGATCATATAGTATAGTAGGTCTCAAAGTATGGTCCCTGGCAGCATCAACATCTTTTGATAACTTGTTAGAAATGTAAATCCTTTGTCCCATCCTAGACCTAGAAGAAAGTTGGGGGTGAGGAAGGGGGAACCAGCAGTCTGTGCTTTAACAGTATTTTCTTGTTTTGAGAGAACCAGGCATTTATAGTCCATTATTAACTTTGGAGAAAATGCAGTATCTGTATCAGCTTTATTTGATAGAACTTACTTTTTTGTACATGATCTTCCTCTAGAAGCTATTAATTATGATTAATCACCCATTCTGTAACTTTGATTAAAAGTCATTGCTCTCCACGGACTTCCCTGGTGGCTCAGTGGAAGAATCCACCTGCCAGTGCAGGGGATACGGGTGCAAGCCCTGGTCCGGGAAGATCCCACATGCTGCGGAGCAACTAAGCCTGTGTGCCACAACTACTGAGCCTGTGGTCTAGAGCCCGCGAGCCATAACTACTGAGCCTGTGTCCCACAACTACTGAAGCCTGCACACTGCATGCTTAGAGCCTGTGCTCCGCAACAAGAGAAGCCACCGCCATGAGAAGCCCGTGCACCGCAAGGAAGAGTAGCCCCCGCTCGCGACAACTAGAGAAAGCCTGTGCACAGCAACGAAGACCCAACGCAGCCAAAATTAAATAAATAGATTAAAAAAAAGAGTCATTGCTCTCCAGCTTAACTATTTGATTATAAAATCTCTGTCACTTTGAAGGGTAATTTTTTTTCTTAAAAATTTGAAAATCTAGAAATTGAAGAAGTTAGCTGTTTTAATTGTCTGTCAGTGGTAAGTATAAAGAAAATTGCTAGCACATCTCGGCACATCAAGATATACTGGCTGCTTTATTTCCATCTAGAATTTAAAAATGAGTTATTGTAGTCATTGGTAAAACATATAGAAACATGTCCTGATAAAAGTTTTTCATTTTTATGAAATCTATTAATGACACCTGTCAATTTTACACTAAATAATTTTTTGAAATTTTCTAATAATTATTTCAAATGAAATGGTAATAATTGAGGAACTGCCAGAATTTTCTAAAGTGGCTGCATTTTACATTCCCACCAGCAGTGTATGAGGGTTACTGTTTCTCCACATCCTCAATAACCATTATTGTTTTTTTGTTGATGTTGATACGCATCCTAGTGGGTGTAAAGTGGTATCTCATTGTGATTTTGATTTGCATTTCTGTGATGGCTAATGATGTTGAACATATTTTCATTAGCCATTTGTATACCTTCATTGGTGGAATATCTATTCAGATACTTTGCTTGTTTTTAATTTAAATTGGGTTGCTTGCCTTTTTATTATTGAGTTGTAGTATTTCTTTACATATTCTAGACACAAGTCCCTAATCATTTGCTTTGCAAAAGTTACCTTCCATTCTGTGGGCTGTCTTTTCACTTTTCTTAATTGTGTCCTTTGAAGCAAAAAAGTTTTAAATTTTCTTGATAGCAGTTAATCTTTTTTTTTTTTCCTTTTGTTGCTTGTGCTTTAGGTGTCATCCATAAGAAACCATTGCTTAAATCCAGAGTCACCTAGGTTCTGATCCATTTTTAACTAATCTTTTATATGGTATGAAGTAGGGTTTCAACTTCATTCTTTTGCATGTAGATGTTCAGTTGTCCCAGCACCCATTTGTTACAATGACAGATTTTTATGAATTTAAAAAAAATTTTTTATTTTATATTGGAGTATAGTTGATTAACAAATGTTGTGTTAGTTTCAGGTGTACAGCAGAGTGATTCAGTTATACATATACATGTATCTATTCTTATTCAAATTCTTTTCCCATTTAGGTTATTACAGAATATTGAGCAGATTTTTGTGAATTTTTATCTATACTTCCTAGATCTTATTAGCAGTTGAAGAGATTTTTACTATTCCCACCCTGTTGTCTAAAATAAGAATAATTTTACTAAGTATTAAAGAAAAAATGCTGTGAGTAAAAGCGCTGCGTTCCATCTTAGGAGTCATATTTTTAGAAGGACACAAACTGGGAGCAGCTTTTGTAATTGTTATGTCACAGTTTTTTAAAATGGGAATTAACAATGTTTGGCAATGAGACTGAGAGAAAGTCCTTCCATTCAGTACCTAAAGGTTTTCATTTGGAGCACAGTTAAGATTGTTTTATGTAGCTCTACAGGCCCTAAATAGAAGTTACAGGTAGATACATTTGAATGCTAGAGAGGAAAGAACTTTGAAACAATGAGATCTGTCTAATAACTTAGTAAAATGGACACCCAGGAGCTCAAGCAGAGGTTGAGTCATTTTGTCATTAAATTGACAGAATGGATTTCTGCACTGAACAAAGGTTGTTGAAGGGTTTCCATTTTTCTATTCTACTTTGCTTTCATATTTGTGAAGGGTTTTTCTCTTCAGGGTTCATCCTCTTCCAGACTTCTGTCAAATAGCAAAATGAGGGTGAGTTAAAATAGGAGGTTAATGTTTTGAAGGATGAAATGACAGAAGCACTGTACTCCAGTTTTTGATCGGCTGATATTGTGCATTATCCTGAAAATTGGTCTCCTTCTTGAGCTAATTCTTTTCATTTTTGGCTTCTCTAATCCTGTTGGAAAACGCAGTGAACAGTGGGGATGAGGCACTGTAGCAAGAGGGAAAAATTGGTGAGAACTAAAAATTAAAGCATTAGTCTAACATCACATCTGTGAATGGTTGTGATTTGTCAACTGTTGATTGAAGAAAGTTTGCACGGATTTCAGGAAACTGTAGATTGTGATAGTGTAAATGGAATTTCATTGTTATCCTTTGGGGAAAGTCTAAAAGCTACCTTTCCTGATTCACGAATTTATGCTATTATTTTGTAAATGATCCATTAGAAGAGAGTATAGTTAAAAGGAGAACATGTACTAGTACCTATTGTACTTTTGTGATAGGTGTGTTTGAATCCTATGTTTTAAGGTGTGGAAGAAACCTGATTGTTATATAAGCTGATTGACGCAAATGAATTTAAATACCTGGCTTTTAGGCAGAATGATTTAAGGACCTTTTAGTGATAAAACTCTCAAACTGTGTTACTCAAAATAGAATTAGGAACTTGAAAAAATTAGGTGTCTTTATTTCTTTGAAGTGAGATTTTTGGAAGGGTTTTTAAAATAGGGGAAAACTTTTGAGCTTAGCCTGTTCCATGTTTTAAACATTTATCTTGTTTGCTCATTTTATAGGCTTTTCCTTATTTGAAAGACTATGCCAAAATCTCATTTTGAGCACAGCGTGGATCTTGGTTGGTAACAATTGGCTTAAAATAAAAGCTTTCTTTCTGTGATGTTGGTACATGCATGCCTCAATGCAAAGTAAAGATTTTATATGACTATTTAAGACTTAAATTAAAAATTTTTGTTAATTGTGTATTCTTTTATGCTTAAGAAAGTAAGAATACTGTTTTTAATGTATATGAGTTTTCTCCTGAACTACTTACACATTAAAAAAAAAAAACCTGTTAAAGTATACTGTCAAGATTTTCATTTCCTTTGCCTGCTTTTGAATGGACCACCTAAAGGTTCCTACTGTTCACAGGTCTCTCTCTGTGACCCCACCAGAAGTTAGTAAAAGCCTTCACTTTTTCTCAGTTAATAGATATAAAACATATGTGTGCAATACAGGGTAGAATGTGGAGGAAGTATTACACAACGTGATGTTTTCCTGTGGTTGCCTTTTGCTTAGCCCTATTAGCTAAATTTATTAGAGAGGGATTCATTGTATTAAAGAGTACCCTGCATTCAAGTAGAAGTATTGTATTGCAATTTGAGAAACACTGTTGGAATTGGAAGATGAAGACATTGTGTATGCTAATTATTTGGTATTTGCAAAAGAGCTTGAAAAGACTGATACCTGACCACCAGTTTTTTCTGCATGTATGTGATGTGTGCTTTGATTCAAGCTACCAGCACTTATTTGAAGAGCCTGTTGCTCTTTGCAACAGCCTATTTAGCTCTGTTAGACAGGAGCCATTGATCCAAAAGCTCTGCTTTTCCTCAAACTTGACTGTAATAGCGATATGAAAGCTAGCCCAGCAAAATTGAATTTCCAACAATGCGGCTTCACTGTTGGTGGACTTGCAGTATTTTAGGTTCTAACATTTCAGGTCAGAGGTCATGTCTTCTTCAAGTGCACAAGAGTTCAAATTAGAATGTATAGAGCCAAATTTGACATCAGTGTTAGAGGCTGATCTCATGATAATATTAAGGGATTTGGATTAGTACTTAGAAGTTTTCAAGGGATATGCTGAACTTTTTGATGTTCTTCTCTCCATTCTGTCATCTCACCTCTTCTTTTACCCCAACTTGGAGTGATACTCTTATCTGCAGTTGTAGGTGCTTTGACACAAGCTTACAGTGTTCACCACATGTCTTGTATAGCAGTTATGTCTTCACATGTCTTATTTTAGAGGAGGAAATTTTTGAATTGTTGTATACCCTGTAACACCTAATAGAGTCTACTTTACTTAATAGACACAATATTGTGGAATAAGTAAATTTGACAGTAGTGCTCAGAAGCAGAATTTTGGTGAATATGTCAACATTGTATAGATATATTGTAATTTACGTATATCTTCTCTTAATAGAATAAAAGTTCGCTTATTAACACTACTGTAGTTTTTCAACACGCTTCGTGGTTTTGACTTCACATTGATTAATTAGGATGCTGGAATTAGCCTCATTTCTTCATCTGTGGGATAGGGGATGAGGGTGGTTCTTGTAATTACTTCAAACCCTATCTTATTCTAGGTTTCTAGTAATCTGTGCTTCTTAATTAGTTGCAACTTCCATTGATTTTACTTCTTTAGCTAAGAAAAATCTTGCAAAATCTAAAAGTAGTCCCATATGAAGGCCTCTGTAGCAAAACCAGGCTTGCCTTCCTTACACCTCACAGAAACAGGTTCAGTGAGGTTGTGGTTTCCTCTCCCATGTGCCAAAGAGAGACTTGAGTTCAGAGCCAGTGATGAAAGGTGCTACATCATCCTGTTAGGCCATGAAATGTATGTGAATCACCAGCTAAGACCCTTTTTATCAAGGAGTTTAGAATTTAAAGAGAAAATGCATCAGATTGTGACGTTTTTCTGGAGGAGGTAGGCTGTAGAAGGGAAGGAAGAGATTGACATATGGGAAGATTTCTCAGTGAAGGGTTTTGTTTTTAAACTTTTATTATGAAAAATGTCAAAATACACAAGAGAATAATGGCCAGTCTTTTGCATCTGTATCAGGGATCAGCAAACGAAGCCCTGCTTTTTGTAAATAAAGTTTTGTTGTAACATAACCAAGTCCATTTGTTTTTATTATTGTTTGTAGGCTGTCTTTGTGTTACAATGGCAGCATTGAGTAGTTGCGACAGACTATGGCCTCCAAAGCCTAAACTATGTGTTATTTGGTCCTTCACAGAAAATGTTTGCATATGCCTACCCATTCCTCTCTCAATAATATCTTTTTTCAACATTTCTGTAAATTTGAACTGTCGCATACCTTACAAATAGATTTACCAGTTTTGGACATTTTTGCACATTTGCTTTATATTATTATTCATCATCTCTTTTATCATTTTTATTTATCTCATTATTCTTATTTTAGCTGAGCCATTTGAGAGTCCTAAATATCATGATTTTTTAACCTTTCAATACTTGTGTGTATCTCTTTTTTTAAAAAATAAACAAATTTATTTATTTATTTATTTATTTATTTATTTATTTATTTATTTATGGCTGCGTTGGGTCTTCGTTGCTGCACCCGCTTTCTCTAGTTGCGGGGACTGGGAGCTACTCTTGGTTGTAGTGTGCAGCCTTCTCATTGCAGTGGTTTCTTTTGTTGTAGAGCACGTGCTCTAGGCACACGGGCTTCAGTAGTTGTGGCACGCGGGCCCAGTAGTTGTGGCACACAGGCTCCCTAGTTATGGCGCATGGGCCTAGTTGCTCCACGGCATGTGGGATCCTCCTGGACCAGGGCTGAAACCCGTGTCCCCTGCATTGGCAGTCGGATTCTTAACCACTGCGCCAGCAGGGAAACCCTTGTGTGTATCTCTTAAGAACAAGGACATTCTCTTGTTATAAGTAACCTCAATGCGGTGATCTAATTTAGGGATATTGATGCAGTATTCATACAATACTATTATTTAATGTATTTCATATTCAAATTTTGCTAATTGTCCCAATGATCTTGCTAACCATTGTTTTGCCCTGATGTAGGATCCAATCCAAGAGCACACATTGACTAATCTTTAATCTGGCCGCAGGCTTTCTTTGTGTCTTACTACATTGACATGACAGTTTTGAAGAATGTTCCTCAGTTTGAGTTTGCTTCCTCAGGAACAGGATCAGATTATGTTAACTGTGGTTTTAAAGAAAAGGATGGAATCCTATAACAAGAAAAAGCTATAGATTATAATTGCAAAAATTCTGGACCAAGAATCAAGAATGAGCGTGAGTTCTAGTTACAAAGAAAATTGCTTATCCGTTGTGTGTGTGTGTCTGTGTCTGTGTGTGTGGTGAGAAGGAAGAAAAAAAGAAGTATACTATATTTGAAGAGCATATAGTTCTTAATAGCAGCTGTTTGTGGAGTAACTATTATGAATAATTGTTTGAACATAAGCAAATTACTTAACATCTTAGGGCCATTTGTAAAATGTGGCAAATATATTTCTGCCTTTTCAAGTTGTTTTGGGGAGTAAATGAGATAACACATGCAAAGTAAAAAGGTGCTACATTGTGTGATACTGATTTAAATGTAGTAGGTTTGGAAAAGAGGGAAATTAATATGAGTTAGAGCTGTCAAAAAGAAACTTGAATAGAGAAGATTGCACTTGAACTGTGATCTGAAGGATGGGTTGACTTTGGATAAAATATCGTGGAGAATCCATTGGAAATTTTTAAGGGTAAAGCAATATCGTCAGATTAGTGTGGGAAATAAGATTAGAGTGATCAGATTCCAAGAACAGATAAACCTTGATTTTTAAAAGAAATTTATTTATTTTTGGCTTCGTTGGGTCTTCGTTGCCACGTGTGGGTTTTCTCTGGTTGCGTTGAGCGGGGGCTACTCTGTTGTGGTGCGCAGGCTTCTCATTGCGGTGGCTTCTCTTTTTGCGGAGCACAGGCTCTAGGCACATGGGTTTCAGTAGTTGGAGCATGTGGGCTCAGTAGTTGTGACTCGCCGTCTCTACAGTGCAGGCTCAGTAGTCGTGGCGCACGGGTTTAGTTGCTCCGCGGCATGTGGGATCTTCCCGGACCAGGGCTTGAACCCGTGTCCCCTGCATTGGCAGGCAGATTCTTAACCCCTGCGCCACCAGGTGAGTCCAAACCTTGAATTTTGAGTATGAAGATCTGGATTATATTCCAGCCTTCGTCATTGGCTAGTTGTTTGAATTGGGGTAAATTGCTTAAGCTCTCTGGACTGTATTTTCCAGCCCTATAACATGACTTGTAAATTGCCAGAGTTCTGCAGAGAGGAGAAACATCACTGGTAGGTTGGAGTATTAAAGAAAGATTTTTAGCAGGAAGGAATTGAGCTTAGTCTCAAAAAATGGTTAGGCTCTGGATAGAATGAGAAGGAAAGGGAAAGCCATTAGAATAAGCATACTAAATTAAAGAAGGCACCATTGAAATTAAACCTACTCTATCACAGGTTAAGAAGGGATGCATGTTGGACAGTAATGAGAAACTAAGGTTCAATTCTAGGCTCTGTAAGTGGGATCTTTATGATTAGGTATAGCATTTAGAGTTGTGGAGTAGGAAAATGGCCCTCTCAGTTATTTGAATAAAGTTTGGTGAGACACGTATTGCAATATAACTAGATTCACTTTATGCAGCATTTTGGAATGATGGTTTGTGGATAGTTTGATGAGGGAGCCTAAGGGCTTTTTGTTGGAGAGGAGGATACCTCAACTCTCTTCTTCCAGAAATTAGGTGTTAGAGATACCAAGATTTAGTGGAAGGAGAGGGCAACGACAGCACTGCAAATAAAATGACCTTGAAGAAAATGCGTGACACTGAAATATAGGCTTAAGGAGTTTTTGGAGTGTTTCTGCATATCAGTTGATTTTGGAGCTTCTGTTGATCTTGCAGGAACAATGAATGGTTTTGGAAGTATAGCCGATTAACAATGTTGTGATAGTTTCAGGTGCACAGCAAAAGTTTTCGTCCATACGTATACATGTATCCATTCTCCCGCAAACTCCCCTCCCATCCAGGCTGCCACATAACATTGAGCAGCGCTCCCTGTGTTATACAGTAGGTCCTTGTTGGTTATCTGTTTTAAATACAGCAGTGTGGACGTGTGGCTCCCAGTCCCCGTATATTATAGTGTACTCATTTTGTGTGTATGTTCTCTTCTGCTAGAATATAAACTGCAGGGAGTTTTCTTTACTGCTCTGTACTTATCATTTGAAATGATGCCTGGCATATAGTAGGCACTCAATACATAGTAATCAAATGAATGAAGAAATATGGTATTTCACAGCATAATGTGTAATTAATCCTAATAATAATTATGCATTAAGCCCAAAAAATGAGAATTCACAAAAGGATTCTTTTAAAGTTTCCCTAAAGTCTTTCTACTTACTCCCTTTCTTGTTCCCCCTTTGTTTATGGGCTTTGCTTTGGTCAGTGAAAGGGGAATATGACAGGTCACATTTTAATTTCGTCTAGGAATCCCGTTATGCCTTTGGATAAAAATATGTTGACCAGGTTTTTAGTCTTAATTGGAAAGGACACTTAACATCCTTTAATAGAATAAAGCCAGCAATTTAAAAGTTTATATTATACTAATGATCATCTAAAATTTAAAACATATTTGGTAAAACTCCATACTAAAGATTTTCTACCTAAAAATTATATTAAATCTCGTTAAATTACCAAATTACCAGTGATCGGGGTGTGCAAAAGGCAAGAGTAGTTAATGTTTGTTATTTGCATAAAGGAAGTTTTATTTCCTGTCTTTGGATGACCTAGAAAATCAGAAATTTCAGTGCTTTTTAAAAAAAAAAATACCGTGGAAGTAATGAATGCATGTAATAAAATAAAAAATAAAAGGGGGAGAGGACTTCTTTACTAGCGCTATCCTCAGGAGACAACGATGTTAAGAACTTTTGTTTTGGTTCTTTTGGTGGTTGCCATTATTCATTCATTCATATTTTTTGCGGTACGCGGTCCTCTCACTGTTGTGGCCTCTCCCGTTGCGGAGCACAGGCTCCGGACGCGCAGGCTCAGCGGCCATGGCTCACGGGACCAGCCGCTCCGCAGCATGTGGAATCTTCCTGGACCGGGGCAGGAACCCGCGTCCCCTGCGTCGGCAGGCGGACTCTCAACCACTGCGCCACCAGGGAAACCCCTATACATTTATTTTTGTCTTTCTTGATCTGTGAGCTTTATATGCAATTTATTGTCTTCAACTTTTAAATGAAATGTCCTTGATAACGTCGTAGTGAAATGTGTTCTTTGAATAATGCCTTGGGGAGAGAAAGTTGTTGTAGATTGACATAAAGAGAACATGAGAATGTACAATAATAAGAGGTTTATCAGGCAGGAGAAATATTGGGAACTGTCGAGGAAAAACATTACTGAGGTTTTCTTTCCTCACACACACAATACTTCTGACACTGCTGATCACCAAACGTGTGGTAGTTTTTTCCACACCAGTTCTCTGCAAAACCAGCTGAGTGTCCTACAATTCATTTCAGTTCTGACACTGTGTACCTGGACTTAGCATCATCTCACAAGTTAAGGGGTCAGTCCCACAGACTGCCCCCGTTTCAGACGCCAGACACAAGTCCTAGGTTGTTGCTTCTGACGAACTGGCTATAAATTGGAGTTCCCATGACCCCCTTCCTGGGTTTGATAATTTGCTAGAATGGCTCATAGAACTTAGGAAACCACTCATTGACGTTTACTGGTGTATTATAAAAGGATTTGACAGAGGATACAGATGAACATCCAGATGGAAGAGATGCATAGGGCAAGGTATGGGGGAAGAGGTGAAGAGCTTCCATGCCCTCTACAGGTGCACCACCTTCCTAGTACCTTCATGCATTCAGCAGTCCAGTAGCTCTCTGAATCCCATCCTTTTGAGGATTTTATGGAGGCTTCATCATGCAGGCATGGTCAGTCCTTAACGCAGTCACCAGTCTCTCTCCCCTTGCTGGAGGATGACAGGGTGGAGTGGAAAGTTCCAAGCTTCTAATCATGGCTTGGCCTTTTTCGTGACCAGCCCCATCCTGAAGTTATCTGGGAGCTCACTTTCTCCTCATTATAACAAAAGACATTCCTATCACCCAGCAAATTCCCAGGAATTTAGGACCTCTGTCAGAAATCAAGATATAACATCAAATATTAGAACGAAAGATATTCCCAGTGCTCTTATCATTAGGAAATTACAAGGATTTTAGGAGTTCTGTGCCAGGAACTGAGAGCAGATATATGTATGTATTTTTTTTCTATTATTTCACAGTATCAAATGGATCAAATGAGCTGTAAGGTCATTCTAGATATACTTTGAACGAAAGTCTGGTGTTTCTCTGTGTTCTCCTTGTATACTTAACGTCAGTCTAGGAATACATATCTGGATGTAATTGGACTTCAGGGAGATGCAGTGTCTGCCAAGTCATTCTTTATGCACAGAATTCCTTGGGGACTTGGGAGTTTGAAGCAGTTCTAGAAGTTGACTTTTGCATGTGTAGTATGGTTATAACTAGCCTGTTCTTTAACCCTTTACAATGTAAAGTCCATGGTGCTTAAATAGGCTCTGAATAAATGTTGAAGGACATTGAGAGTTTGAAGAGATAAGTGATTTTGAAAGAATAGATGTTTTATATTGGCTTGGAATGGAAAAAGTTTCTTAGAATGTGGCTGAACGGTATTCATGGCCTGAGTATTCATCATGTCCTGAATTTCTGACCAAGAACAATGGATAAAGGAAGTGAGGAAATGAAAAAAAAAAGTCAAAATTTATATACCTTTAAGAGATGTATAAAAGGCCATTGGTCCTAGATGACTTATTATTTTAAAATTTATTTTATTGAAGTATAGTTGATTACAATGTTTTGTTTATTTCTGCTATATAGTAAAGTAGACTTTGTTTCCTACCTTGCATGGTCTAAAAAAGCAAATTGATGGGGTCATAATGTTCAGTGGTTCTTGGTTGACATTCATCTTATACTAGTGAACCCATTCTGCTCTTCAGTACTGCTTTCTGTCCTTTGAACGAAATAGCCAGTTTTGCTCTATATTTCTCCCAATCATTGACACAGAAATCAAGCAGAATTTATTAAAGCTCCAGGTGGGATTTGCTGACTTCTTTCAATTCAGAAAATTAGTCTCTTACTAGTGGCATTCGAAGTTAGAGTGAATCATACTGTTAAAATCATTATTACTATACTAGAGAAGATGCATATTAATGGAATTTATAGAGCGCATTAAATTGGCCAGGGTAGCAGACATCAGAAAAACTGAGAGCTTACACTGCCTGTAGGGAACTTCCTGGAATGGAAAACTACAAGTTATTTCCTATTCATGTTTGTAAATTACTATTGATGTTATATCTAGAAAGAAAATAATTTTAGACTTCACACAGATATTCAGTAATCTGTATGACATTCAAAACCAAAATAAAGGTACTATTTTTTTTTTTTGTGCGGTACGTGGGCCTCTCACTGTCGCGGCCTCTCCCGTTGCGGAGCACAGGCTCCGGACGCGCAGGCTCAGCGGCCATGGCTCACGGGCCCAGCCGCTCCGCGGCATGTGGGATCTTCCCGGACCGGGGCACGAACCCGTGTCCCCTGCATCGGCAGGCGGACTCCCAACCACTGCACCACCAGGGAAGCCCAAAGGTACTATTTTAAAATACTGTTTAATTATGGAGAAGGCTTAATGGAAGCCTTATTAAACTTACCCATTATTTGCTATCACTTTCTGAAAGTTGCAATTCCCTGGAATTAAGTGTTGCTGTTTTAGGTAGTAGCCTCATTGCTTCTTAGCTACTGTTTGGAAGCCAGGGAGCAGGAATAAAAATGTTAGACTGATACTTCTTTAAAATGTGGACATTTGATTAATCCAGTACCCACTGTAGATAATTGATAGTGATGTTAATTAAAAATGGGTATTATTTCTTAGGGGCCAAAATCTTGACCACCCCTGCTTCCTTGTTTGATAATCCTCTTTTTTTTCCTCTCATTTTATATCCAATATTTAATCCAGAAGTGATACCCCATTTTCAGAATGCCAATAGCAGTCTGTTTAAAAAAAAAAAAAAAAAGAGTTCCATTTTTGTTTTTATAAAATAAACTGTGCATAGCATTCATGAAAGCACGAAGTTTTCTGCATATTTAGCTTGAGTGTATTGACTGATAGTTTATTCCAGCAAATATCTTCCATTAAAGGACAACTCAGTGTGTTTCATCACACACAAAATCTAGTAAAATAACAGTACTGTCATTAATTAAGTGCTTTTTATATCTCAGGTGCTGTTACATGCCTGATACGCATTCTCTTTTTTAGTTCTCATAACAACACCCCTATGTAGTTTTACAGATGAGAAGACAGATTTAGAGAGGTTGAATAACCAGCCTAATGTATCGTACTTAGTAAGTGGTAGAGTCACAGTATTTTTGTAGTTCTATTCTAGTTCTGTGGGTAGTTTCTTTTGCCTTAAATCCAAGAATTTGGTGAAGAATGGGTGAAGCTGGGAAATAGAAGACAGTGTGAATATTTATTGAATGAATGCACTAATGTAGTTGAATAATGGTAAAGAACTAGACATTTGTTTTTTATAATCGTGTATTGTAAAGAAATGGCTTGGCATGGGGTTATTAAATACATCTGGGAAGGAGTAGGGAATTTGGTGTGGTTAGAAGAGAGCAAGGACATAAAATATTCAAATCACTCTGAGAGGGGAAAGCAAGAAGTAAAAATGATAGGTATGAGATAGGGATATAATTTCATAGTGGCCACGGATAAGCCTAGAAGTTTTGAAAATGCCTAGACAGCTTCATTATAGTAAACACGTAAAGAACATCCATATTCTTTCAGATTTTATTTCCTCCAATGTTAGAATGCCAGTAGAGCAAATTTGTCTACCTTCCTTGTCTTTCTTTCCAGGATCTTGGGGTTAGAAACTGATGATGAAAGGAGTCCCTGCCTATTCTGTGCAGTTTTTGTCTGTAGAACAACGAAGGGAAAAATAGCAAACCTTAGACCTTTGTCAGCGATTCATTCACTTTAAGCTGTTGGTAATTCTTTTTATGCAGTTGTCCTTTGCCTTCCCAGTTCCTCTAATCTGGCCTAAAGTGATCAACGGACTCAAAATCAAACCGTGAACCCTAAAAAGAACAAAACTAGGAAATGCCTTTTAAGACTAGCCATTATATTTTAAAATTTGCATCTGCATTTGTAACAGAGTGGCACTGCATTGAAATGGTTTTAAAATGGTTTGCTAAGATGTGATAGTTATGATCATGTGTTTGGGTAATACAGTATTTTAGAGCGAAGTGTGGTTGTTAAATAATTGGTCATAGTTCTTATTTTTTAGCCTTGGAACAAAAATTATATTTCCAGGATTCTGAATTTCACATATGGTGTTCATTAGACTAACATTTGTCTTCGTTCTTCCTGAAATTGATTTTGTGAGGGAGTGAAAAACAATACAGTGATGTTATTGTCATAGATTATGGTACCTGTGCAGATAAGGTCTTCATTTTAATCACCAACCCCCTTTTGTGAGAGGGGTACATTTTACCATATTTGCCATGCTTTGTTCTAAGCATTTTTCAAGATAACATATTGTATATTGAAAGGAGACAGGCATATAAAATAAGTGTCCACAGTGGTGGTAGAGCTTAGGTGGGATGTAGGTGATCTAAAATTTAGCTAGAGGTTACAGCATATCCAAAGTCATGAGGGTGTGGGAGGTTTGAGGAACTGAAAACATATTTGTGAAGTAACACCCTAGAGATAGAAAGTAATGGTGTTTGCTGATTGGTTAAGCTGTAGGAGATGAAGGAGAAGGAGGAGCCATATTTCTAGCTTGAGTGACTGGAGGATGGAGCCATACACAGAGGGAGAGAATATAAGAAGAGGAACAAGTTTGGGGTGGGAGGTGAATTAAGTTTATATATAGTAAGTTTGAAACGCTTTGGGGACATCTAGGGAGAGAGTGATGTCCAGTTGGCTTCAGGTAACTGAAAGTACTGTTTTAAACAAATTTAAAAAAAATAGAGAGGCAAGAAGTTGCTATTTTTTTTATCCCATTGTCCTTAGTGGAAGGAATTTCATCGGGCTCATTGCCTCCATTGAAAAATGGCTGCTGCTTCAGGAGGCATTCTGTTAAATAATAAAGCAGAAGGAAGTGCTGCATCTGTTGTTTATTTTCAGGAAAGCAAACGCCTCCCTAGCCTCTTCCCTTGCCTTGATGGCTGCCCTCCCCAACCCCTGTTTTTTAACTTCTGAATACACATAGCATTTCAAGAACTAGTTAGTTGTATGAAATATTCTAGGTCAAAAGTATTTGGAAGCTGGGTAGGTGTGGGTGGCAAAAAAGTTGTATTTATTGGTGGGTGGACTTACACTGTCCCATGGTGGGGGTACCTGAGGTCCATACTGTACTTGACTCCATCCTATCTGCAGCAATAAGAATTTGGATATAGATCTTTTCCTCCTAAGTAAAGTGATACTTTCATTACAAATTATTTGTCGGGTTGGAGTAAGAAAACTCTTTTTGGAAACAAAGGTTTTGAAAGTGGACTCGGGACACCTAGAGGAGGAGAGTGATAAGAGTTTAACCCCTCATCTGATGTCCCTTATTCTTCCGCTTATTAGTGTCGATCTTGGTCTAATAACTTCTTTGAGCCCCAGTTAGCTTGTTTCTGAAACAGAGATAGTGATACCTACTGTACAAGTTGGTTATGAGATTTAAATGATACTGAGTGCATAAGCAGTGCAGAGTTCAGTATTCATTTTGTTACTTCTGGTAAGAAATATTGAACCTCTGGGCCTCAATTTCTTAATAAACTAGACTGCTTTACTTTCTTTAACCTTCATATCATCAAAAATAAATGCTCTATGCTATTTATAAGATACTTTTCATTTTCATTTTTTTTTTTTTTGGCTGCACCATGAAGCTTATGGGATCTTAGTTTCCTGTCCTGGCCTGTGGTAGTGAAAGCACCGAGTCCTAACTACTTGTTCTCCAGGGAATTCCCTATAAGATATTTTTTAGTCAGTTTGGTTTTATGTCTGTGTTGCCTTTATTTTTGAGAAATCAGAGAGCCTGTTTTTTTTTTGTGAGCCTAGTTCTTACTTTTTAAAAGACATCAAAGGATTTCACAGTTCAACCCAGTCATTGCTTATATAGGAGCTGAATTAGTCCCATAGAAGCTTTAAGTTACAGGCCCAAGACCACTGACATCCTAGAGGCAGAGTAGGGATAAGGACCCAGGTGTGTTGTGAGGAAAGGATTCACCGAACCTTCGTCTTTCTGTGGATAAATGACCTTGGTTTAATTTTTAGCTGTGTTTCATGTGACACATAAAGGTGGAATGTCAGCAATATTACCAGCCAATGTGGAGCATGGCAAAATGGTCCCTGACTTGTGAGTTGCATCTGGAGTGGGAGTGAATACCTGGTAGGAGGGCGTGGTACATTCTTCTAACTGAGCATGTCCCTTGATGGGTTGGGTCCCCTGGAAGCTATACCCATGAGACTCTTAAAAGATGGTATTGGTTCCTCTGTGGAGCTTAAGGTTTCCAAGCCAGGGTGGCTTCCACACCCCTCTATGAATTCTTGCACCCTTTTACCTGAGCAGTCACGTGGTGGTGGTAGGAGGGAGAAGTGCAAAGACAGCAGCTCCTGGATTGCATGTTCTGCTGTCTGATACCCTGATAGGCTTTCCTGTCCTACAGCCTGCTGAGTGAACAGGTTACAGCTGTGGCCGGCTCCTCAGGGTAGTTCTTTTCATCTGATTGGTTAGCCTTGACTTGAGATCAAGAGGCCGTGAACAATGACAACAGGTTTTCATCCTCTTTGATTTTCCTCAAAATATTCTTTATAAACAATTTCTGGCTTATTTCCCTTCTTACGAGGAAGAGGTAAGATCTTGTTGCCACTCCACAAATCTTACCAGCACTACCATCCCTGTCGCTGGAATCTAGAATTACATTTTAGGTATGGTAGTGGGTACAAGTTATAGAGATACTCTTATTTTTTCCAGGATTTTACAGTTGAAGTTATTGTTGTTCTACTAAAGAATATGGAACACAGTGGGAGGAGGGTGAACAAAACCAGAGACCCTTAAGCATTTGAGGACACCTTGGTTTACATCCACAGTTGTGTTTAGTTCTTTTTCCCTAGTTAAGTATTTTAAGGTGATGATGGGTAGGTAAGTGTATAAAGTACTAGGCACAGTATAGCATTTGGTGGATAGTAAAAATTGAGTCTTCTTTCTAAACTGTAGTAGGACTTAAGTGACCAGGCATTCCGTTTCAGTGACATTTTTCTGTTTTCAGTATCTTGTGCCTTGAATAAGTTTGAAGCTCTTTGATGTTAACTTTGTAAGAATGCCTGTGTGAAAGATAATTTGCCTGAACAGACTCTGGGCAGCAGTTACGAAGGTTCTCTTATTTAGCGTATCTTTTCTTTTGCATTTGATAACTTTTATGATGGCCTCCGTAATATTATAATGCTAAATATTTAAATAAACCTGTCACTTATAATGCCTAATATCTATCCTAGGAATTATAGCTTCATAATACATAGGAGATGTAGGTAAGAACAGACATTTCAGAGAAAAAATTAGAGTAACTGAAATATAAATGACCTATTTTGTGAATATGGAGGTTCTGTTTCCAGCACTAAGCTGACAGCATCAAGATAAGGCACATCTTCATACATGGTTGCCTGAATACAAAACATAGAACGTACAGTAGCTTCCTGAGGATCTCGCCATCTCTCAATTGAAATACAAACCAGTTCTGACCATCCTACTGCTACTGCAGTGTGGGCACCAGCTCCTCCTTCCCCCAGAAAACTCCTAATTCTCTCCACCCTATTTGGACTTTTTCATTTTTTAAAAAATGTGTTTTGTGTTTTTTTGTTGTTTGCTTTTTGTTTATTATTTATTTTATATATTTTTAAATTTGTTTTTTGCTGCGCCATGGCATGTGGGATCTTAGTTCCCCTACCAGGGATGGAACCTGTGCCCCCTGCTGTGGGAGTGAAGATTCATAACCTCTGGACCACCAGGGAATTCCCTTTTTCATTTTCCATAGCATTTATCGCCTTTTACATAACAATTTTAAATTCTGCTGGAATTTGAACTTTGTGAGGGCAAGGATCTTTATTTACCGATGTATTATAGTAATTTTGTTCCATTGTTAATATTTTGGATATCTAGTATAGATGTTAATATTAATGTCAACAATATATGGTAGAGATGTTAATAAAACTTTTCTTCCCCTTCTTTCTCCCCTCCCCCTCTCTTTTCCATTCTCTCCACAGTCCTGTTGTCTATTGCACGATACATCTTAGAGTAAGCTTAAAAAAAACAACAACAAAAAAACCCAAAACCTACTGTTTAACTTGGTTTAGAGATAACCATGGGTTTTAAATTACATTGCATCCTGGTCTTCTGAAGGAGAATCTGGCTTTCTCCTCAGTTTGCCTTTTCTTGAGTAACTGATGCATCTCTAATGGAGAGAGTTCATTTATAGCATGTGGATCCTTTGCTGTTGACGGAATTTTTAGTTGCTTTGGTATTAGAGAAGTGGGAGAAGATAAGAAAATTGACATTTTGTTTTAAATATAGTTCTGTCTATAGATAATTTTATGAACTAATTATTTTTAAAAAATAATTATAAATACACAGTTTACTTGTTTCTTTCCCAGATTTATCTGTGAATTATATTATGATTTAGGAGTGTTAGAAAATGTGAAAACATCTCTTGCAGTAACAGTTTAGTTCACATTATAGAAGTGATTTTTGGTGTCCAGTTATCACTAACCGTGTCAAAAAAGTAAAATACAAGATCATTTTCTCTTAATTAAAAATATGCAAAATAATTCTTCTTACTCACTAACTGGTGAACATTAGCTAGTATTGGCAAAACTTATGGCCAACATTTTTTCTTGCTTCCATTTGCTCTGGCCAAGAGAGTTCATTTCCAGGACCACTTTGATATTTCTGTGCCTTCATTGTTCTCTTTCTTTGTTGTTGTTGTTTTTTTTTAAATATTTCCCATTGCTATTTTTATCTCATGGTAAGTCATAAAAGTCATAAAGTTTTTTTATTTAGAACCTAAATTTTTAATCTTTCAGTACTATTCTTAACCCTTTTTTTTTCACTCTACAAGCAGTTATAAATAGCTGATATTTATTAGTATTATTTGTGTGAAAACATCTTTAGAGATTTAATAGGATTGGTGCTCTCTTGTTTTTAAATCATAGTTGTTGTTTTTTTCTTACAGTAACCCAAACTATATGTTCATACTTGCTGTGAAGCTGTCTAGTGCTCACACAGTCTCAGCAGAGTGTAGTCTTGTAGAATAGCCTCATTCTGCAGATGAGGACGCTGAGGACTTGCTCATGGTTGTAAGGGTGTGACGTGAAGGACTTGTGTTTTTAAGCAGCAAGAGTAGAAATCTTTCGTTCTTTCCATTCTGCCTCCACTGCCCTTTAAGTCTGAAGATGGCAGAGAAATCACTAGAGTTTTAATACTCTTCCTTTCTGATTGAACTTCATTATTATGTATAGTGCCATATAAGATAATATGTTTGAATGCATTGGAAAATGACCTTCCCATAGAATGGTTACATAGTTTTAGTGGAGAATGCTTGAGTAATTTATTTTTGCTTGGTCTGTTTACTTTATTTGATTAAAAAAATGTTTTTTTAAATTTTGTTTTAACGTAAAAGTGTTATGCTCTGTCCTCGATCAGTAGAATTTTGGATGGTCTTGGGCATTACTTCAGGGGCAAAAAGTGTTGCCTGTAGCCCTTTTTTTTGTATGTGTGTTTTGAATAGTTTTTGTGTAAACAGAAATACCCATTCATTTCTATATTGCCTGTGACTGCTTTGCACTATAATAGCAGAGTTGAGTGGTTATGAGAGACTTGTGTGGTCTGCAAAACCAAAAATATTTACTTTCTGGCCCTAGTGTCAACCTCTGTACCATTGCATGACAGTGAGTGGAAAGTCAGGTGGAACCTTTGTAGTATTCATATAGTCTCCGTTGGTGCTTTATTGTAATTTGGGTGGTGGGCAGGGAGAGGAGTAGTGTTTTGTATTGAAGTAAATAAATTGAATTACCTGAGAAAGGTGGTCTTCTGTCTTTTCATGACCCCCTTGGAGAGAGTGAGTGTGAAAAGTGTATATGTGTGTCCCTATTCCTGTGTTTGTGTGTCCTGAGTGGATCAGGCAGACAACACAGTGTATTTGCTGGTTTAACTGTTTCATTTTAAATTTGGTGAAATTGAAAGCAGTTTGGCAGACCAACATCAGATGGGAATTAGGCATATTTTGGAATTATGAATATGTAATTTATTTTATAATATACTCAGAATGAATTATGTTAAAAGACAGCCCTGATTTCTTAAAGGGGTGTATTTCTGACTGCCATTCTGATAGAAACATGGTAGTTAAATGAGCAATTTGTTTTAACTTACTGAAGGCAAAACATTTGTTGGTACTGTCTAGATTATACCTTAAGCTATATGTAAGGAAATACTCTTAAGACACAGAAGAGTGACTCTTCTGAATCTGAGTAGA
Organism: Tursiops truncatus; assembly: GCF_011762595.2. NCBI lineage: Eukaryota > Metazoa > Chordata > Mammalia > Artiodactyla > Delphinidae > Tursiops > Tursiops truncatus. Next base: position 54,483,906 of record NC_047037.1, on the reverse strand, counting down.
GATAGAAATGTAATATTTTAAAATTCTGAACCTAACATCTAATTTAATGTAAATATATTTTTTCTTTTTGTGTCTAGAGTACTTCAGAATGACAGTTTCATTTCAGTAATTATCTGCTGGCATGTTCTTAATTTTTTAAAGAAGTTAAGAAGCATATTCCTTTCTATTAAAAACTGAAAGTTGAAGACTTCGTTTTGAAGAGGCTCTGCTTCAGTGTGTGTTCTTTGTCACTCCGTGTGGTCACACTGATTCAGATAACTGTCATGTTCATGCACACTGCAAATCTGTTGTAATTTAAGACTTTTATCTATCATTACTCTTTTTTGTGTGTGCATATAGTAATGCTCTTATATCAGCTCACAGAAGACAAAGCTGGACTCTACAGTCATATAGCACACAGCATAGCAGAATATGAATGGGCAATTGGTGTACTGCACGGAAGTTCGCAGCCAAGGGGACAAGTGGGTGCTGACATTCAGGCCACACTGTCAGCCAAGCCATTTCCCTGTTATTGGGACTGTGTCTTCTCAGAGGAAAGGCCTCTTTACTTATATGTATTATTTTTAAAAGATTTGAATTCTGTGCCAGGCACTGTTTAGCATTTTATAAATATTAAGTTTTTCTATTCTCATAACAGTTTATTTTACAGATGAGGAAACTGAGGCACTGAGAGGTTGAGTACCTTGGCTTAGATCATCTAGCTGTAATTTCAGAGCTGTGTGATTCCACAGTTCAGGCTCTAAACTCTCTGTACTGTAATATGCCTTCTCTTTTTTTCTAATTTGTCCTGCTGGTGTCTAATTTGCACAAAGGTGCTGCAGAGGTTATTGGTGGCCCTGATAGCATACTTGAATGAGTTGGAAGGAATTGGACAGGGCACACATACAACCCTGTATCATATCGCACTGTAATAACTTCCTTGCTGAGTGATAATTCAGGTTTTGCTTAAAAATTTCCATTGATTTGTAGAACAGTTTTTCATTAGAGTGAGCAGAAAAAATATCTTTCTGTAATGTCTATCTACTACTTAGCATTTTGTGACACAAAGCTGAGTCTCATTTGGTCTTTCTGTGTCTCTTTATCTACATGTAGGTATCAGCAATGTTCCTTTTGTGCCTTGTTAAAGGATAATTCCTGTTTTGTGGTCTGTCTGGCTCTCTTTCTGTTTGAGATGTCCTCATTATTATTGTCCTTCCTTTCCTAATTCATTTTTGGGGAGAAGGATTGAGTTTATCATTTATCTTTTGTTTCTTTTGTTAATCTTAAAATCAAATTAATAAAACTTTTACTCAATGTAGTATGTTTCCCACTCTAGTTCTGAGAATGAGAGGACTCACTCTGCAATGCTAGTGTTATTGAAAGAAGTGATCCCTCTGTGCTTTCCCCCTCCCACCCACAGCCCCATAGATTAATAATTAGACTCTGACTAGTAAAACTCCCCATCCTGCCCTTTCCTGCCACGTAGTCCAGTGGTTCTCAACCCCACTGGAATCATCTGTGGGAGCTTTTAAATTCAACGGATGTGCAGATTCTACCTTAGACCAACTAAATACAAGTGAAGGACCCACTATGTCACAGGTTAGAATCTGGAAAGGTATTTCTGTAGGACAGAATTAATCAAAGACCCAACATCCCTGACAAAGCTGTTCTCGTTGCTTCTGGGAATAGATTGTTCAGCAGAATTTTTGTGTTGTCTTAGCCTAATTAACTATTCAAATTTTTTGGTATCTTGAATCAATTATTCAACCCTTGGGAAGAGTAAATAATCTAATAAGATTTGGAATTATGTCAATTTTTTCTTCTGACTTGTTAAGTGCCAGGGTACCTACCTGTGTGGTCTTAGGCAAATTTGGAATACGGAAAGTTTAGGTTTTTTTTTCAGTCCCCTTATTTCTTAGATCCTTATGCTATTTCTATTGCCTCCTTTTACCTTTTACTTGTTTCTTCCTCCCAAACTACTTAAAAAAAAAAAAAAGATTTAGTTCCTATCAGCTTTGCCTTAAGAAGAAAACAATGTCAGATCTGTCATATTTCTAAGGCATCTTAAGTTATAAGTTGCACCATTAATTTAGTAACCGTTTTTTTTGGGGGGGGGAGGAAAAAAGAAATTAGTTACAGTTACACAATGTTGATGTTCTCACCTTTTAAAAAAGTAAATGATAATAATATATTTATTCATCTAAAAATTTTTTTTAATTGGAGTATAGTTGCTTTACAATGTTGTGTTAGTTTCTGCTGTACAACAAAGTGAATCAACTATATGTATACGTATACCCCCTCCCTCTTGAACCTCCCCCCCGCCCCACCATGCTCACCTATCTAGGTCATCACAGAGTACCTAGCTGAGCTCCCTGTGCTGTACAGCACGTTCCCACTAGCTATCTGTTTTACACATGGTAGTGTATATATGTCAATCCTAATCTCCCAATTTGTCCCACCTTCCCCTTCCCCCACTGTGTCAACATGTCTGTTCTCTACATCTGCGTGTCTATTCTTGCCCTGCTAATAGGTTCATCTATACCATTTTTCTAGATTCCACATGTATGTGTTAATATACGATATTTGTTTTTCTCTTTCTGACTTCACTCTGTATGACAGACTCTGGGTCCATTCACATCTCTACAAATGATCCAATTTCATTCCTTTTTACGGCTGAGTAATATTCCATTTCATACATTTTTATATCACCTTTCTAGCATCACAACTTAAGTTTGAGTCTGAGCCTTTTCTCATATGCAAGTTCTCTACCATTGAAAGTTAGTGAACTGGAAGCCTTTGATGGGTGGATGTTAGTACCTAAAAATAAATTTTACTTTTAATAACACTTGAAACTGCCCAAACCAACCTTTAATTTAAAAATCTCTGTGGCTTTGTATGAGAGAGTTTATTGTTTTTAATTGCATTGCTTACTTCCTGACAGGCAAATTTTGGGGTCCTTGATAGTTTTTTGTCTTTTTCTGCACAATAGTGTTTTTTTGGTATAAAGTTAATATAAAATTCAACCACATGTGATACTACCAGTGAAACTAACTCAACTGAAGTAATAATTGGATGACTAGACACCAGTGCATGTTTAAATTTTTCTTTGTGTGGGTTTGTGGTCTTGTGTATTTTTTAGTTTTAGAAAATTTGGGATCATAATATACAACTTTTAAATTCGTTTTCTCTAAACCACTTAAATAACAAAGCGAAGTGAAAATCAGAGTCAGTGATGGCAGAGTTGTGTTTGACCTGACTGTTCTGCCTCTGAGCCTGATCTCAGGGTCAGTTTTCTTAAGATAACCCTCTGTCCTAGCTCCTTCCCCCTTTTCACTCACCTCATCTTTTGGCTGCCCAGAATATTATCTGTGTATATGATTCCGTGGGAAATGAGAATAGGGTGAGGAGAGTGCGGGATATAATGCTTTGGAGCTTTGATGAATGTGTAGTATGTTACTTGAGATTGCCATGTTGTAGAAGGCAACTAACAAAGTCATTCTGTGTGAAATGGATCAGTGGAATTGAGAAGATTCATTTGAAACTTTGATTTACAAATATATTCCTTATAAAAAAGTTCCAGTTGGAGGTAATCACCATTTATTTATTGTGCTTTGAATCTTGTGCTAAGCAATTTAATTTGAACTTTATCAGTGACTTTTCTTTTGCCCCGAAGTTCACTTAACAAAAACCTTTCTAAGCAGGTTAATTATGATAGCATTGTTATGTTTTTCTCTTAATTCTTGAGATGATTTCCCCCAATTCTCCAAATTTAAAAAATTCATTTGTAACTTCTGTTCCTTAGGGATACCAGGTACACACTCTTGACTTTGTTACTGACCACTAGGTTCTAGATTAGATTATATCTCTACTATAAATTTTAAGCAAATATTTTTTTGTTTGTACTTTTCTCTAGGGAAGGGGCTCATAATCCATTAGCTTTTGTTTTCCTCTTGCATTTTATTTTATTTTTTTATACAGCAGGTTCTTATTAGGTATCTATTTTATACATATTAATGTATACCCGTCAATCCCAATCTCCCAATTCATCCCACCAACACCAGCCACCACCCACTTTCCCCCCTTGGTGTCCATACGTTTGTTCTCTACATCTGTGTGTCTATTTCTGCCTTGCAAACTGGTTTGTCTATACCATTTTTCTAGATTCCACATACATGTGTTAATATACAATATTTGTTTTTCTCTTTGTGACTTAATTCACTCTGTATGACAGTCTCTAGGTCCATCCACGTCTCTACAGATGACCCAATTTAGTTCCTTTTTACGGCTGAGTAATATTCCACTGTATATATGTATCACATCTTCTTTATCCATTCGTCTGTCGATGGACATTTAGGTTGCTTCCATGACCTGGCTATTGTGAATAGTGCTGCGTTGAACATTGGGGTGCATGTGTCTTTTTGAATTATGGTTTTCTCTGGGTATATGCCCAGTAGTAGGATTGATGGGTCCAAGGGTGCTATTTTTAATTTTTTAAGGAACCTCCGTACTGTTCTCCATAGTGGCTGTATCAATTTACATTCCCAGCAACAGTGCAAGAGAGTTCCCTTTCTTCCACACCCTCTCCAGCATTTGCTGTTTGTAGATTTTCTGATGACACCCATTCTAACTGGTGTGAGGTGCTACCTCATTGTAGTTTTGATTTGCATTCCTCTAATAATTTGTGATGTTGAGTATCTTTTCATGTGCCTCTTGGCTATCTGTATGTCTTCTTTGGAGAAACGTCTGTTTAGGTCTTCTGCCCTTTTTTTTTTTTTTTTTTTTTTTCGGTACGCGGGCCTCTCGGTACTGCGGCCTCTCCTGTTGCGGAACACAGGCTCTGGACGCACAGGCCCAGCAGCCACGGCCCACGGGCCCAGCCGCTCTGCGGCATGTGGGATCCTCCCGGACCGGGGCACGAACCCGCATCCCCTGCATCGGCAGGCAGACTCTCAACCACTGCGCCACCAGGGAAGCCCCCTTCTGCCCATTTTTTGATTGGGTTGTTTGTTTTTTTAATATTGAGCTGCATGAGCTGTTTATATATTTTGGAGATTAATTCTTTGTCCATTGATTTGTTTGCAAACATTTTCTCCCATTCTGAGGGTTGTCTTTTCATCTTGTTTATAGTTTCCTTTGCTGTGCAAAAGCTTTGAAGTTTCATTAGGTCCCATTTGTTTATTTTTGTTTTTATTTCCATTACTCTAGGAGGTGGGTCAAGAAAGATCTTGCTGTGATTTACGTCAAAGAGTGTTCTTCCTGTGTTTTCCTCTAAGAGTTTTATAGTGTCAGGTCTTACGTTTCGATCTTTAATCCATTTTGAGTTTATTTTTGTGCATCGTGTGAGGGAGTGTTCTAATTTCATTCTTTTACATGTAGCTGTCCAGTTTTCCCAGCACCACTTATTGAAGAGACTGTCTTTTCTCCATTGTATATCATTGCCTCCTTTGTCATAGATTAGTTGACCATAGGTGCATGGGATTATCTCTGGGCTTTCTGTCTTTTCCATTGATCTATATTTCTGTTTTTGTGTGAGTACCATATTGTCTTGATTACTGTAGCTTTGTAGTGTAGTCTGAAGTCAGGGCATCTGATTCCTCCAGCTCTGCTTTTTTCCCCTTAGGATTGTTTTGGCTATTTGGGGTCTTTTGTGTCTCCATACAAATTTTAAGATTTTTTGTTCTAAGTCTGTAAAAAAATGCCATTGGTACTTTGATAGGGATTGCATTGAATCTGTAGATTGCTTTGGATAGTATAGTCATTTTCACAATATTGATTCTTCCAGTCCAATCCATTAGCTTTTAAAAGAGATCTGTAAATCAAGTAAATTTGCCTTTGGAGACTGCAGGGTAGTATGTTTGAAGATCAGTCAAAATATACTGTTGTGCTGTTTTATAGGATTTTTGCATCTTAAAAAAATCCTAATTATGTATAGGTGGTAGATTTAGGATGATGTCTGCTGAGATAGCAGTGTCAGTTTCTTTACTGAAAGATTAATACTTCATTTAGTTTAGATAAAATGTTCTGAGATTCTAAAAGCAAAGCGTTTTGTTTGGAGACAGAACCAAAGCCTACAAACATTTATTTCATCACAAGAAGTAAAGCACATAGGTTTAGTTTATGTAGTATACCAAGTAGTTGTTCGCTGTACACATTTTATAATGTGACTAATCATAGAGTTTTTTTTTTTTTAATGGCAAAAGATCAACCTTTATTGGCCACTTTCTGGAAGTGATATTAAAATTATTTGTATAGCCAGGCTCTCCTAAGTATTTTAAAAAAACAAAACAAGATTCACTGTTGAGTTCCTCCTTATCATTGTGATTTATTTGTGTTGTAATTCAGTATCTACTGTGTTTTATTCTCGAATATGTGTGTACCTATTCCCACACATTTAGATACTGTATCATTTTATCAATAAATGTATCTCAAGAACTGTGTATGCTCAGGGCACTGTTCTTCTGTGGTGGGACAGCAAGATGAGCAGATTAGCCCCTGGCTTGGGGAGGTCTGATAGGGGAGGCATGGTGAGAGAATAAGGCATTTCAGAGCTGTGGTTAAGAGAGACTGGTCTTTCTCTCTCAGTGGGTAAGTAATCAAGGGAGGAAGCTGATTTGGGCTGAACCTTGAAAGAGGAGGTGGACTGGATTTGTGGGCAGAGCCACAGTAGAAGGACATTTCTGGCAGAGGAATGAGCAGTGTCATGGCAACCTAAGAGTGCAGAGAACAGAGAGGGTGATATGCTGCAGTGAGAGTACAGGAGGTTGAGCAAGTGAGATTATAAAGGCAGTTGTTAAGGATACACATGGTTTTGGTTTTTGGACAGTTTGAATCACTTTAGTACAAATAGCTTTAATATATATTCTATTGGATTATCTTAAATCACCTTAGATTTTTATAATTCCTTTGTAGAATATATAATTTTATCTTTTAAAATTCAGATACTCATTTTATAAAGCTGAAGAATTGTGATGTATGCTTTAGAAATGTACTGCACAATGGCCAGGGCATAGGTAAATGGGTCGACTAGGAAAACATTAATACAGAAACCAAAATACAGCCCTGCATACGTTTTTTAAAGTTTCCAGGGAATTCCCTGGCGGTCCAGTGGTTAGGACTCCGCGTTTCCACTGCAGGGGGCATGGCTTCTATCCTTGGTTGGGGAACTAAGATCTGCAAGCCACATGGTGTGGCTGGGGGGAAAAAAATTCAGTTTTTCAGATTTTATTGTATGTGCAAATGGGCAGACCTGTTGATACACCATTTTCCACAGATTTATTCACCCTTCAGATCCTAGAATCAGATATTTAACCCCTTCAATATTTATTAAATCACCTTTGTGGCCTTTTCCCATAAGGAGCTGTAGTCTTAATAGGAAACGCTGAATGAGTGAATGAATGAATGAGGAAAAGAAGGGAAGAGAAAATACGTTTAGAGAAAACTGAGATTAGAGACCTCTGTGAGAGTGATGAGAGAAGAACTCACCACAAAAAAGTAAGAGGAGAGAACCAGGGAGAGGAGGTAAAAGAAAGACTAGCAACTGGAATGATCTGATTTAATATTTCCCTAAGGTACATGTGTGTAAGTTTGTGTATGTTGTGTGTGTACACACAACAATAGTAGTGAAAACAAATATCCATTGAGGTACAGTGCGCAGTTCATTTGAGATTTTAAAAATTAAATATAATTAGTATTTAATATTGCAGTTAATTTGTACTCTCATTTGGCTGTGATGTCAGAGAGTCATGTATAACATGTGGTACATAACGGTATTCAAAAGAGTTGGGGGTTCCGTAGGGCAACAGTGGCACTCCCATTCATTCATTCTGTTTCTGGGAATTTGCCATGCATTTGAGCTTATTAATGTATGTTTGCTTGTGTTTGATGATACAGATTTGTGGATTATATTATCCAGTTTTAACCAAACCCCACAAAACAGACTAATAATATAAACATTCCTGCAAAGAAACTGAATATAAGAAACATGAATAAGAATAGGAAACAAGAAAATGGTAGAGCTGTTACTTAAACTATTAGAATAAGCTTTTCATCTGCCATGATATAATTATTTTAGAAGATGGCTGAAAAAATTGGAGATTCTCAAGAAAGATATTTGACAGACAGGCATACGTTCACTATTAGTACTGATGAGACTTACTCTGAGACTAAATTGTGGCTTGAGATAGTAGTTAATAATGATATAAAATCATCATGATTAAGAAGACATTTAAAAGTTTAGGACCTAGAATGTTATAAACAAGATTGTATCACCGTAAATATGCAAATAATTTATCTTTATTTTTTACTTCGGTTTTGTGTGTTTTAAAATGTATAAAATTCAGTAGCATATGTTAATTATTTATAAATAATTAGAATGAATGTATGCCAAACTACATAGCTTAGAGCTCAAAAATTCATGAAGAGTTTATAGTAAAATAATGGATGTTCATAATAAATGACCCTGAGTTAGACAGAGCCTGACAGTAATCTAGTTTTTATTTGAGCTCAATCATGATGTCTATAGGACATTTCCTCAGTAGGTGCTAGAAAATACCAACTAGCTCATAAATGTTTTGTGCCAGAAAGCCTTGGTGCTTGGTGCTCACTGTCTTGAACCCCAAAAGGCTGGTGGAATATCGTATGTTGATATAGCTGTCTATAATTCCAGTTATAAGTGTGTGGTGTGTTTAATAAGTATTATTTTAATTCCTAGGAATTAAAATAGGAATTATTTTAATTCCTATTATTTAATTCCTACAGCTCAACTGTCTGAAAGTTACATAGCAGCACTGAAGTTATTTAGTGTGGCCTTGGAGTTGGTAATGAGCACAAATGAGGGTTCTAGTCAATTAAAGATAAAATCAGAGAGGAGCAAATTTCAAGGGATTAAATTCTTTCTGTATTTATTCAGTGTATTTGCTTAGTTATCTTTTTAGTGTTACTGACTTAATTCACCTTTTTGGTGTACGAAGAAAAGCTCTTGCATTTCTTTGTTTGGCATCAGCTTGTACTCCTGCAGAAAAATGCACTCTACGCTTGCACACGGTGGGAGTTGCCCTGGTCAGTGTTCCGAGTCGCCACTCTGACAGCGTTGTGAAAAACCACTTGTATATTTGCAAAAAAGATTCTTGGAAAATAATGTGCTGTGACTCAGCAATTGAGAAGACTGGGTAAACTCCGTAGAATATAAATTCTGAAGAGATAAGGTTTAATAAGTTTTGATTGAAATTGTTTCAAAACCAATTAGGTATTTCTCTTTATTGTATTAAACAATATATAGCATATAAGTTTATACCATTCTTTACAGCTCCTGATGATAGATTATGAACCTGCTATACTGGGCCCTATTGCAGTAGTATTTGTATGAGTTGAGTTGAATGGGGGTGAGTGCCTCCTTTATGCAAATTCATCTCTTTTGAGTCTCATTCTGTTCATTGTGTCAACCTTTTAGGAATGTTGTAAAGATTCAGTGCCTCACGTACTACACGCTCAAAACTTGCTGCTGTTTATGACAGCAGTTGCTTAGGAGGAGAAAGATACTCACTGGTTGGGACCTTAAAGACATAAATAGTATTTCATACATGTAAAATTTGGTATGGGAAATCTTTTAAACTGGATTTGTTTTAAGACACACTGAATATTTTACTTTCCTTTTTCTTAGCATCAGCAACAGCAATTTGTGATTGGCAGTACCAGACATTCAGTTGTACATCCCCACATCAATGCACTGCCAATGGTAAGAATTCCAACTACTCTTTTTGTCAGAGCTTGTTTTAATTTCTGTTTTTATTATTCTCTTATTTTTAAGAATCTGTTAAGAATTTTGAAAGTTTTTCACAGTTTGACAAAATACATGTGTTCTCAAACTGAAGAAATGTTTTTAAAAAACGTAATTTTTAAGGTACTTAAAATAATGTTTGATTATTTGGTGTTTTTTTAAAAAAGGCAAAACCTCTAATTTGAAGATTTCTATTATCTTGGCTATGGCTATCAGAATGAAAAGTGTTACTATACAGTTAAGATCTTATATTTTAACATGTGGACTATATTTTGTGAATAAAATTTTCTCATTAAACTTAACTTAGAGTGGCAGTAATGGCTCTTGTGTTTTTGTCCATCATCTTACTAAAATAATCATATTGGATTTCTCCTAATATTTATAGTTAATGGGCAGTTAAATGGCTAAAATACTACCTGTCTTTAGTTAGTGGATAATTTTCAGGAGAACCATTCTTATTTATTTAACAAGGTCATTTAGAATCCTTTCTCTGTGGAATGAAAATGTCCACTATGTTATAGAGCAGCAAGACCACTGGACTCTGTGGGAATTGGGAGTTGCTCTCTGCTGCATATGTCTTGGATGACTTTTGGCAAGTACTTTTGTAAAATTTGGTGATAGAATTGGACTAAATTTCTAATGTTTATTCTAGCTATAGGCTAAGTGATCTCATCACTGTTCATTAGAATTCAGAATGGTTTTTTACCTTACAAAAAGTAATTCCTTATATAAATGGTATGGCCCTGTATTTGGGGCATCAATAAATAGCAGGAGAATGAGTTTTTATTTTTTTTGTTTTTTTAAAGAATTAATTGCTTAACAACAGTGTTTTCTATAGTGCATTATCAAAAATTTTAATTATTTTTACTTAAATTTTTATTTTAAATATTAAATCAGGGAGCTATAGAAGCTAAGGTTTATAGAATTTGGTGGGAAATTATAGATACATCAGTCTAAAATAAAAAGTAGTAAAAATTAACTAGAACCAGGATGAGTGAGTGAGATGGGAAAGTTATCTGTGAAAATATTCCTAGGAAATGATTCATTTTAAAGATGAACTTGTCAGTATGTCAATAAGATTTCCTCTGCCTAAACTATCTTCTGAATTCTTACTGCTGAAAAGAAAACGACCTCTCCCCCTCTCCAGCCTCCTTTTCTTCTCCCTTCCTCCTTCCCCCCAGTAGTTAATGGGGAATGTTGGGGAAAATAAGGATTTTTGTTCTGGCTTTACCTAGCACGAAGGATGACACCGTTCTTCATTAATATATGAAAACACTTGCTGGGTTCTTTATGGTACCTGGGTGACCATTAACCATCATTAAATCTTTTGTTTCTTCTGGAGCACTACACTTCCTCACGTAAGCAGCTCATCTTAGGCATTTTGAGTATCTGGCTTTTTTGAAGTTCACGTTTGAAACCTGTGCATTTTTCTTGGTTGTTGGAGTCTTAGCTATTTGTGGCACGTTTCCCCTGAGAAGTGAGTTGCACAGGCCTGTTGGGTGTCTGAGAGCCACGTGCCATGCCACTGGCTCTCTCTTCTAAGTGCCTGTCCTCAGGTGACTTTGTAATATGCCACTCACATAGCCTGCATGTCGTTTTGTTTTGTTTCAGGAGCAGCTTGTAGACTGTATTTTAAATCAGATTATCTCAAACACATTTGCCATCACAAATGTTTATGTTAGTGTTAATTCTGTATACGTGTTAGAGTGAAAGATGAAGAAGGTCAAGATTACACAAATTTGCTTATAGCCTAGCTGTGGACATCAAAGCCATTTCTACACATTTGTAATTTGTGCTAGTAAGTTTATAGATACTGGGTTCAAAATGGTGGTTTTCCCATGAGCCTGAGCAATGTAGTAGTGTTCGGGGTTAAATCTGTGCTGTGTACTATCTCATGTGTTTTTCTCTGGAAATGCCATAAAGGAATGCTTTGTGAAAAGTCACCTCTGCCACCCCCCCACACCCACTTCAACTTTGTTTTTCATATAAGAACCATGAATATTCTTTTTTTTGCCTCACTCTTCATTTGCCTAAGTGCAAGTTATTTTAACTCTAATAGCACCTTAAGTCACCATGATTTACAGCTACTTTTCAGTATAAATGTTTCATGCTACTTTCTGTAATTATCTTATTGCATTAATAGAACCCAGTGACCAGTAGGTATATATTATTATTCAGTGTGAAAAATTTTAGATGTACACTAGAGAGAATGGCATGATGAACTCTCACCCAGCTGCAGCATCACCAGCTTTGCTTCCTGTAACCACTTTGCTCCCATGTTGTTATGCCTCTTTCTTCCCCACCCCCACCCCCATTTATTTTGGAGCCAGTACGTATGTCACATGATTACATTAATAAATATTTCAGTAGGTATCGATGGAAGATGTGGGCTTTTTTTTTTTTTTTTTTTGGCGGTACGCGGGCCTCTCACTGTTGTGGCCTCTCCCGTTGCGGCGCACAGGCTCCGGACGCACAGGCTCAGCGGCCATGGCTCACAGGCCCAGCCGCTCCGCGGCATGTGGGACCTTCCCAGACCGGGGCACGAACCCGCGTCCCCCGCATCAGCAGGCGGACTCTCAACCACTGCGCCACCAGGGAAGCCCGATGTGGGCTTTTTAAAAGTATATACTACAGTACCATTATCCCACTTTAAAAATTGACAGTAATTTTTTTATTTGAAAAGGCATTTAAATATACTTTAAAAAATTATAGTAAAAAACACATAATGTAAAATTTACCATGTTAACCATTTTTAAGTGTACAGTTAGTACACTTAAGTGTAGTGTTAACTATATTCACATTGTTGTACAACAGATCTCTAAAAACTTTTTATCTTGCAAAACTCTTTACTCTTTGAACAAAATCTCCTATTTCTTCCTCTCCTTAGCCGCCGTCAACAATCACTTTACATTTTGTTTTCATGAGTTTGACGTCTTTAAGTATCTTATATAAGTGGAATTATACTGTATTTGTCTTTTGTGACTGGCTTATTTAACTTAGAGTAATGTTCTCTAGGTTTGTCTGTGTTGTATCTTATGACAGGATTTTCTGCTCTTTAAAAGGTGGAATTTTTGTACATATATATCATTTTCTTTATTCATCTATCAATGAACATTTGGGTTACTTCCAACTTTGGCTGTGGTGACAAATGCTGCAGTGAACATGAAAGTGCAAATATCTCTTTAAGATCCTGCTTTCAATTCTTTTGGATAAATATCTAGAAGTGAGATTGCTGGGTCATATGATAATTCTAGTTTTAATTTTTTGAGGAAGCTCCATACGCTTTTCCAAAGTGGCTGCACCATTTTACATTCCCAACACTAATGCACAGGGTTCTGATTTCTCTACATTCTTGCCAGTACCTGTTATTTTCTGTGAGAGTTTTTGGCTGTTGTGAGGGTTGGTTTGTTTCATTTTGGGGTAGTGAGCACTCTAATAATGGGTGTGAGGTGATGACAGTAATTTCTTAATATCACCATATATCCTTTTAGTTTGAGCTTTTACAGATTGACAACAAAGTCCATACATTACATTTGGTTGCTACGTACAGCTTATGCTTTACCTCTTTATTATATTTTCCTTTTTATTTGTCTTGCAGGGTTTCCTCGTTCTGTATTTTGTTAATTGCATCCCTGTAGTAAAATGCCTCTCTTTCCCTTGAATTTTTTAATTTAAAAGATTAATCTAATTCAGGTTTTTTTTTTTTTTTTGCATTATTTTGGGGTGGGGGTAGGATGGCAGAATATTTTTTAGGTGGTACTAAGTAATTCCATGAAGAGGCATATAATATTTGCTTGTCTCTGTTTGTGATATTAGGTGACCATTGATGATCATTGCCTAGATCATCTCTCATTATTTATTATCTGTAATATTTCTATAAAGAGAAACTTCCTTCATCAGATATTTGGTTACTCTGTGGCACAGTTTGCACCGGAAAGGCATACCAAATTCTTGATTCTTCCCTTTATTTACCAATTTTCTACATCTGTAACTCTATTTCTGTTTCGAAGATAAGTTTATTTTCCAATTTTCAAAGTGCTAAGTTGTTTCCTAGAATGCTGGTAAAAGTAGACCAACAAAGACTTTTTAAAAAGTGTCTCTGTGAGCTTGGGGATTTAAATATTTGATATGTTATTGCATTGTAGTTTTTATTCTTATTCTTAGGATACTCAGATTGTCTTGGCCAAAGGAGCCTTTTTAAATTGACTTCTGAATGTTTTTGACACAACTCTAGTAGTCTCTGCTAGCGTCCTTGCTCTTTGACATAACAAGATGTTCCTGAGCTCATCTTGCACATGTTCTTCCTTAGTCCCCAAATCAGCTGTGTCTCCAGAAAGTCCAGTTCCTTTTAGTGAAAGCAGTATGTAGAGCCACAGTCTAGTGCTAAGGGTATTCGTTGTTTCTGGATGTCTGGTATGTCTGTGATATATCTGATAAAAATGTTGGATTTTAATTTTTCAAACTTAAATTCTTTGATTTCAATATTTCCGTCCTTTCTCATGCTGAAAAATCTTTTTCTAATGGTATTTATATAAACTTGTTTCTTTTGTATATTTATATTATGTATAATGTTATATATATTTAACATATAAATGTATAAAACAATATATTATTTAAAGGTATAAAATATAGAATATGTAAGATGTAAATATGTAAATATATAAAATAAATATGAAATTATTGTACATAATATAATTTGTATCTTTATAAATATATTTTTATATATTTAAACCAGTACCACCAATATGATTACTGAAAACTGCTTTTTCTTTGGCCCATGACCCACTGGGGGTTTACATTCACAGTACTTTGAAGTACTCAAAGTAAATCCACTTGTATGATTTTTCTACCAACTTAGTACAGAATCAGGTCCATTTGTTTCGTTGTATTTTTAATTTTTAGGATTTTAAAATATTGATTTAATCTTATAATTTTATAGAAAACATTGATATTACTTCAAAGTGAAGTATGTACTTAGTTTCTTCTTCCCCTTATAGGTAACCAAGTTTAACTAGGTTGCTACTTTTAAAAATAAGCAAACCTATGTGTATATATATACACTGAACATTTTGGAGATCACCTTATAGTAGTGTATAGAGTTAGTCCTCATTCTTTTTAATAGCTGTGGAGTAGTCCATTACATAGATGTAGCTTAGCTGTTTCACGAATGGCAGTTTTAGGTATGAGCATAAATGTTCATGTAATTTTGAGGCAGTTTGCCAAATTCTTTTCTGTAGGTTTTAGGCCATCTTATATTATTTCCAGTAATGTATGAGGGTGTCTGTTTTCCCACTTGTAAACAGTGTATAGTCAGAACTTTTTGGATATATACATATTTAATCTGATAGTTGAGAAATGGTGTCTCAATGTAGCTCTAATTTGCATCTTATGTGTTTTAGAACAATTTGTATGTTTTTTTTCTTTGAACTGTTCCAAAGGTAGATTCTCATTTTCAAGAAATGTCTATCAACTTTGTTGACCAATCCCTTTAGGCCTCCTCTTTTCTCTTGTTCTAATTCTACAGTTATCCCACAGCTTCTAAAACTTAATTTGGTTTAACAACAAGATTTTCCTGCTAAGAATAGAACCTCGCTGACCAGTTGTTTGAGGTTTGATTTCCGTGGAATCAGACCCTCGATTATAACCATTTTATTTGAAAGCTGAACCCAGGAAGTTCCTGTGGGGAAATGAGAAAAGGAAGATAAGGAGGCCAGTACAAGATGCCTTTGAGTAAGTTAATATGTTAGACTGTTGGGACTCACATCTTGTGGGGACCTCTGGGAGCCAGTATGTAGAACATGCCTCTCAGCTCTTCCACTCATGGGTCAAGAAAGTTGGGGTACTTTGTCCACCAACTCTATTCCTTATTGGTTGAGTTATGCTTTGGGAAGGGCAGGGCATCAGCTCCTTAGAACTTCCCCTCTGACCTAACTGTGGCCAGAGATGACCTTCAGGTGTTTGCAGTAAGAAGCTGCCTAGTTCCTAAGGAAAACTGAGTGATCAGGGGTTATGGGCTGGACACTGCCAGCCTCTGTTGCATCGATGAATATTCTAGTCTACTGGCAACTATATTTCTCAGTGTAAATTAGTAAATCATTCTTCTCATTCATAAATTGCTCTAGTGTATTTTGTTAACATCTGTTCTCCTAGAACTTGATTATCCCAAGAGAACAGATAAAAGTAAATTATGGCTTGCCAGACTGAGGATAAGACCCCAGAGTTGTAACCCTACCAAGAGGTAACTCCCAGGAAGCAGTGTGGTGCGTATTGAGGAGCTAGTGATCTGTTCCCTTTTACTCTCCACTTCTCAAGCGTGTCATCTGTAAAATAATTTGTTTTGTTCACTGTAGAGAAGTTCATTGTCATTATTTATCATCTGTCTTTCACTGTCCTGTACTTTTGAAGTGGTATTACTAAATGTGAAGCATGAATGGCACTGCCATATAGACAAGACTGTGTGAAGTCTTTATTTTATTTTGGTTGAGAATTTATGCCTCTGGAGAACTAATTTTCAAGTCAATAGTAAGAGGGTTACATTGAAGCTCTCTTAGTTTTGGGGATTTCTTTTTTTTTTTTTTCCTTTTAATGGATGGAGCTGAAAATAGCTACAGGCTGAATTTCTTTCAGAGGGGTCTATGCCTTTGCTTATGTCTGAGCAAGTATACCTTTGAAAATGTATGGTTTATTTTCTATTAAAAACAAAACAAATGATAAGCTGAAAAGAGCAGAGCACATGCACATTGGAGTTGTAGTTAACTGAATGCCTTCATCTTTACCATTGGATGTTTGTTGTGTGATGTGAGGCTGATACAACTGTCTAAAATGGAACCTGAGTGACTGTGGTTTCATTTGGAAGGCAAAGAAGGTGTGGATTCTTTCATGGATTTAATCCTTAAATTAAATGTGATAGTAGAACTTGTTATGGTGAGTTGATGTTGCTATTTAAAAATTGATCTTCATGCTTCAGATAACTTGGTGTCTGTTCTACAAGTTCTTAATATAGGCACCATGCAACCAGAAATAAAATGTACCTCTCTTTTTGTCTCAGGGAACCCAAAATAAAGTGAGCAAGGACTTCCACCTACATAGAGGGATGAATATTTAATGGAACAATGTTAAAACAAGAGGTGTCCTGTCATTGATTATTTTCTGGCTTTATTTTTTTAAGTTTTTGCAACTTCTCACACTGACCTCACTTTGTTAAATTCAGTCTTAATAGGGTCTGACACATTTAAGATTGAGCTGCCTTGTCTCATATTAGCAGTGTAGCCAAATTTGAAACTACAGGCCATATTTCATAGGTGTATTGAAGCCATTTGGGGTCGTCTTCTCCTTGCTTTCTTTCATCAATCCATCCATCTTCCCGGGGGATAGTATTGCTTTTTAAAAAAATTTGAGTTTTAAGTTTTTGCTCCAAAGAAAAACTAACATACTGAAGTTTGGTGTGTAAAAGACAGGAGTTTCCAAATTTAACTGTTTGTTTGCTTCTTCATGTTCTGTCCTTTTCTGTAAGCCAGTTAATTTCAGTCATATCTTTTGATTTTTCTCTTGGTTCTTTTTAACAGAGTTCCTTCATAATGCCTATTTTTTTCTCCTACACTATGATTACTATTTCCTCCTGTAAGGAGGATCTTTTTTTTAAAAAATGCTAACATTCTTATTTATATATATATTATATATATATATATATGTATATATATATGTATAAAGGACCATCTTGATTTGACATTCATTTCCAGTCAGAGTTTAATGGAATCATTTTGAGTTCATTGTAATCTGATATTTTAAAAAAATGATTTAGAGCATAAGGGTTTATGAGTTTAGAACAGAGTACATAGAAACATACTAAATGTGTAGGAGACACCAAGAGACATTTTCATTAGTTTAAAGTTTTTTGATATATGAAAAAGTAAATTAAAATCAGACAAAAAATGGAAAGATGAGTGAGTGTTCTGAGAGAGAGAGTAGATATCTTATTTAAATGTCTCTGTAACTCTGTGAGGCTGTTAATATTTCTGTTTTATAGATGAGGAGACCATCATTCTTGTTTATAATCACCTAGATAATAAATTGTAGAGTCTGAAGTCTGAATCAAGTCTGTTTCCACAGTTCTGTCCTCTCTTCTGAGAATGCGTATGTATTTCTGTTCTCATATGGAAATGATAGGAACTGTGACATGATGGAACTGGGGTGGGACTCTGGGTTCTTACAGAGATTGGTTATTGCCCTTTGTTTTACCTGAGGAACAATTAAGGAATGAAACTGTTGTAGAGTCCATTTTAAAAACATTATATCCATGAAAAAAAAACAGGGGTTTCAGTATTTGCAGATTTACTTAAGCTTTTTGTTATTTTCATTCAGAGGAGGGATTCAATATTTTGGCTGAAATTTCAGAAGCTAAATAAGTCACAGCAAAGCATCTGAATTGAATATTGTGTACTTTTAAAACATTTTGTGTATCCTTCACCAGTCTTTTTTTTCTTTGTGGTACGTGGGCCTCTCACTGTTGTGGCCTCTCCTGTTGCGGAGCACAGGCTCTGGACGCGCAGGCTGAGCGGCCATGGCTCACGGGCCCAGCCCTCCGCGGCATGTGGGATCTTCCCGGACCGGGGCACGAACCCGCGTCCCCTGCATCCGCAGGCGGACTCTCAACCACTGCGCCACCAGGGAGGCCCCTTTCACCAGTCTTTTAATTCATTTAATTGAGAAATGTATTTGTTTTATAAAGTCTTTTAATGTATTTCTTACATACTTTGCCCTCAGTTGTGGATAGGATAGAATAAACATTGTCTTTCATAAAAGTAAATATTCAATACTTGTTAATTCATTTATTTTGAAATATACATAAGCCATTTTTTTTTCTTTTACTGCAGTTCTACCCATGGTAGAGATGGAACTTTATTTCAAAACCAGGCTTTCTCTGATTTGTCCTCCTGCCTGTACCATGGCAGATCTCATAACCATCAGTGGCATACAGTTTTTGTGTGTGTATAGATAAGGCAGATAAGTCATCAAGACACCTTGGACCTTGTTTGCCTTTGCCTCACTTTCCCCTCCCCTCCCACCCCACAGCTGCACCTGCACTGGGTAGTGTTGTGGCCACTCTAGGTGTAGCTGTTGAGCACTTGAAATAACGACTGGTTATAACTCAGATGTACTGTAAATATAAAATGCATGCTGGATTTTGAAGACAGTTTTTTAAAAAAGTGAAATCTCAATCTTATACGGATTTCAAGAAATTATAATATTTGGATATATTGGATTAAATAAAAATACATTATTAGAATCAGTTGCCACCGATTTCTTTTTAAGTTTTACTTGGGCTACTAGAAACTTAAAATTAAATATGTGGTCTGCATTGTGGCTTGCATTGTATGTCTATTGACAGTGTTGTTCTATACCTTGCTGGTCATAGCTACCAGACCTAAAGATTCTCCTTGTCTGCCAGAAACAAGTAATTAGAGCGATAAAGAACTTAAGATCTGGGGAAACTGGACTGACCCTCAGAGTTCCTAAAATAGATCATGGGACTACATTACAAAGCTAAGTAGGTTGTCATTATTTATAAAATGAGAACCCAAGGCTTAGAGAAGTGATGCCAGATCACGTACTTTGTTACAGTAGAGCACCAGGACTTGAACCAGACCCCCTAATTTGTAGTCCAGCTTTCTTTTAAATTCTGTGTTAATACAAACTGTATAGAATTTGAATATTCTTCAAAGGTGAATCATGAGTGCTTTCACAGGACCTCAAGAGGAGACAGAATAATAAAGATTAAGGCATCTTGGCTAGAGATCTCTAGGGTTTTTTTCCCACTATAGTTAAGAGTTAAAGGTACAAACTGTGAGGAAATTTTTCTTTTATTAAAATTAGATTTTTATTCTCATCTGTTTGTGTTAATCTCTTATTCAGGAAGATCAATATTTGCTCTCCTTTGTCTACACTTATTTTCTTGTCAAATCACTTTTCCCCTAGATTTTTCAGTTATACAGTTTCCGTTTGGTTCTTTTTATACTTTCTACTTCTGAGAAGTTCTGTCTTTACCATCATTTCAAGTGCCTACCTTTAGCCCGTGGAGGATGGATAAAACAGCTGCCTTAACATCTTTGTTTGATATTTCTCACATCTAGATCATCTCAAGATTGGCATCTGTTATTTTCTTTTTCTTTGGGAATTAGATTTTCTTGATTCTTTGTATGTTGAGTAGTTTTTTATTGTATCCTCTCAGGAGATGATGATGATGATGATGATGATGATGATGATTTTTTTGTCTGTTTGAAAACAGACACGTTCACTGGAAGTTCTGTTTGTGTCATGGACAGTGGTTCCACTGTGAGTTCAGTGTTCAAAGCCTTTGCTCCGCTGCTTTGGGTGTACTCCTCACGTGCATCCCTCGGTGTTAGTGTGGGATGCTGGCGGTGGCTCAGATCTTCAGTTCTCAAAGCCTTTGCCTTTTTGAGTGTGTTCTGTATCCACATCCTGGGATGAACTTGGGACCTGGGTTGATGCGTATACAGAATTACAGGATCCAGCTCCCAGAGGCCTCTTTTTCCTGGTTTAGTTTGTCTCTTTTGAATCAGGGGGACTGGCTCAATCAGGGTCTCGAGGGGAAAAAACATGAGAAAGGAGGTATGTCAATTACAGTCTTGAATAAGTGTGTTCTTAAGCATAGTAGGGGGTTATAATTCCAAAAAATGGGGTAGTGACTCCTATAGGACAAATCCTCCCACAAATAGTGACTGCAATCTCTGGACAACATATGGAAAAAAAAAAAAAAGTGAGAGGACACTGTAGAGCAAACAGAAACAAGAAGAAACTGGTCTGGAGTGGTATCTTAAAAGAAGGGAATGGCCTTGGGTGAGCTTCCCATTGCAATGGTGTTTTGTCAGAGGGCAGGCTCCTGTTGGCTGGTTTGCAGTCTTACTGGCTTGAGGAGCCACACAGTTCAGAACTACCACAGCGGCTACAGAGCAGTGGAGCCCAACAGGAGGAAGAGGGGGAAGCCTAAGGAAGGAAAGAACCACAGAGGTCGAGTACCGAATTCTGTGTATAAACTGTCAAATACGGGGGCTGACCCCTATACTGGAAACAGTCCAGGTATCTATCAACAAGAGAATAGATACACAAGCTGTGCTGTATTTGTATCACAGAGTACTATTGATCAGTAGAAAGGAGCAAACTATTGGTACATGAAGCAATTTTGACTAATCTCTGAAACATTATGCTGAATGAATGTAGCCTTACATAAAACAGGACATAATGTATGGTTCCGTTTATAAGATGTACTAAAAACAGGCAAATATCTATTGTGTATTGGGGTGGAGGGTGCAAAGCTAGTCAGTGTTGGGGGGAAAAGTCATTGGCAGGGTTTAGAAATGGATGAATGGGTGCTGGGGACAGGGATTATGTAGGAAAAGATATGTGGGAACTTTCTAGGGTGATGGTAGTATCCTATGTCCTGTTAGGGATTAGAGTTACTTGAGTTTACGCATTTGTCAAAACTCATTGAATGGTACACCTTGTAAGTATCCATTGTATTTTGTTTGCATGAAATTTTTACTTTAAGAGAAAAACCATACTAAATACTTTATTATAGTTAATGATAGGCAATAATGAAGTTATATATGGGGGAAGTTTACTGATATCTGTAACTTTTTTTGGAATGCTTAAAAAATTAAGATTAATTAATAATTGTGGTAAAACAAGTAGAAGGAAGTGTTAATTTTAAAGTCTTGGTGATAGCTATGTGAATATGCTTTGTACAGTGCTTTCAGTTTTTCTGAATGTGTGAAATTTGCAAAATGAAACATTATATTGAATAAAAGATACTACTAGGCAGTATAAACTAGTTTCCTGCTGTTAGTACGTTGTTTTTAGTGGCTTTCATAAAAATTGATATTTCTCTGAATTTCAAAAATAGGTTAAAGAGTTTATCATTGACAATTTTCTGCCTATGCACTAAGCTCTGAACTGTTCAGGATGTAGAAAGATATAGAAGTAGAAATAAACAACTAAAGTGGGAAGGCAAACATCCACACAATAATTTGATTACTTCAGAGTGATATAGCAAAATCTCACTAAGATCATTTATAATACATAAATTCTGAGGGAATGGATACATAATTAGAGTGTGATCAGAGTTAAATGTAATTAGTGGGAGATGGAATCCCTGGGGCTGCTTATTTTGAACAAGTTTTGAAAATGCTATTAGAGGAAATTATTAGATTCCCTTTCCATTCTTTTAATTGGCCAATTGTGGTGTATAAAGTATGGTTTAGGACACATTTTTTACTGTGTTGTATTCATCCTTCAGAAGAGGAATGCTACATGATTTTTATGCTAAAATTGTTAGATTGAATGATGAGAATTTATTTTTAAAAATAATCTGTATTTTAGGAATATGGTAATTGTATGTTAATAAGCTGTTCTATTAAAAAGCAAATGATCATTGTTCCAGAATTTTGTAATTTTATAAAGTTTTGAGAGATAAGTATAGTGTTATTAAAAAAAATTGACATAATATCCAGTATTAAGGATAACCATTCTAAAATACTGTTTTGTTTTTGTTTTTGTTTTTGTTTTGCGGTACGCGGGCCTCTCACTGTTGTGGTCTCTCCCGTTGCGGAGCACAGGCTCCGGACGCGCAGGCTCAGTGGCCATGGCTCACGGGCCCAGCCGCTCCGCAGCATGTGGGATCTTCCCGGACCGGGGCATGAACCCGTGTCCCCTGCATCGGCAGGCGGACTCTCAACCACTGTGCCACCAGGGAAGCCCAATACTATTTCATTTTTTATCTTAATTTACTCTTCAGAAATCTATTATGATACACTGAAATTTTTAGATGTATATATCGGAATAAATTATAAGTGGATAAAGATGAGAGAAAACTGAAATATTAAACTATAAATTGTAATTATGAAATGTGAGATTTTTTTAGCCATTAATTTGATTATCTCAATTTCTTTTTATTGGCAGTTTTTTTCTTCCCCAAGCCTGATATGAGAACTTTGAACAAAACTAGGCAGTTATTAAATACATTTTAGAAAATAAAAAGTTATATGTAATTAATTGATGTTTAAATGGCTTGATAATTTCTAGTGAGCAGAAATTAGTCAGGTTTGGACTTATTTTTGGTCTTTTGTGTTTTTATTTTTCCAATTATATTGCAATAATAAAAAGAACGACCATTTCTATTAAAACTTTCTCAAAGCAAATGTGCTGCAAAAAAACCCCAAACAAACAAAAAGCAACTGTGCTGCTGTTTTGTGTGCAGCATCTAGCCATTTATAACTCTTTCTAGAATTTTGTATTATTGATCTCTAAATGAGGCGTTTTGGTCTTTGGGAAAATTGTACTGTATGCTGACCTATGTAAGTGGTAGGAAGAATAACAAATGTGCTTATGTTCTACAAATTGAAATTTAGTGAGGAACAATCCAGTGGGCTTCTTGCCACATACCAACTAGTTATTTAAACATCAAATTCTCCTTTAACTGCTAATCCTGGTACCAACGCCTTTCCAAAGGAGAATAATACTTTACCCAGTACAGTCAACCAGTCCTGAATTTTTGAGGAGCTGGTTTACATCTGTTTGATTTTGGCTAAAAACAATACTGCTTATAGTAATCATTAGTAATTGTATTTTTATAAGTAAATAAGCATAATGTTTAAGTGTCTCTGAAAAAGTTATGGGGGGAGGGGGAAGTGAGGTAGTTGGAGTAATTGCTGAAAACAGCTTAGGCTCAAAATAGCACCCTAAAGTATGCTTCACATATCATACTGATTTCTACTGTGTGCAGCTAAGTGTAAGGTTATTTTAATCAACTCATTAGGGCTGTAAATCAAAATACCCAGATTAAAATCGAAAATATATTTCATGTGAGGGAAAATTTTGTTTCCCAGATTTTTTTGTCTCAGAGATACATGGATATCACAACTATTTTAAGACTAGCCAAGAACAAATTTCATTACCATCAAGACAGCTTTATTTTTGTCTTTGTTTCTGCCAGCCAGAGAGAAATTTTATTAGTGATTCTGAATAACATATTAGGTATTATATTGCCAGGGTGAAATGTTCAAGTGAATAATTAATGGAATTGTGTGTATGCCAATTTATTTTATAATCACTATGTAATTTGCATAAAGTAAGCTGTAAAAACAAGTTTTTTTCATTGACTGTTTCATTTTATCTTTAAATCCTTTAAAAGATATAGATTACATCCTTTAAAAGAGATTTTTGATAGTTTTTTTTTTTTTTTTTTTTTTTTTTTTTTTTTTTTTTGCGGTACGCGGGCCTCTCACTGTTGTGGCCTCTCCTGTTGCGGAGCACAGGCTCCGGACGCGCAGGCTCAGCGGCCATGGCTCACGGGCCCAGCCGCTCTGCAGCATGTGGGATCTTCCCGGGGCACGAACCCGTGTCCCCTGCATTGGCAGGGGAACTCTCAACCACTGCGCCACCAGGGAAGCCCTTGATAGATTCTTGATAGTAGAGATATGTTTTTGTAGAGATATGTTTATTGGTTCTCATATACCTAGAGTTTTAAAAGTCTGCCAGGTGAAAATCATAGGATTCACATAAATAAAAAAATAAAGTATAACATCAGCTGATCTATGAACTTAAAACTGAATTTATTAGACCCTGGATGATTAGCTAGGACCAATCAGTTAATTACCTATATTTAGGAAATTGCAGTTAGGAAACCACAAGTTTTTGAGGCACCAGAGCCTTTCTATTATTTGTTACTTATAGAAGCTTGATTTCTTTCAGTATAGAAAACTTAAACAAAAGATACTCTTCTCTTTTTATATTTCTTTGTGTCACCAGTGGAAAAAAATGTCAGTTATTTCAAATTACCTTGTTGTCAGAAGAAGCCAGGTTCTATTTTGAGAGCTAACCAGGAAAGAAATTATTATGCTTAGGGAAAATACTCTCATTAACAAAGAAGGATATCATAGCATAATTATTGTTTTATTGCAACTAAAAGTAATTGTTTAATTTACTCTAATCATTTTTTGTGTCATTTTACTCTTTGTTCAGTTACTTAATTGTGGAAAGTTATGAGGCATTTTATCACCTAAAGTAATTACTAGCCCAAAGGTGTTCCTGTACTGTTTCCAAGATTTACTTGGGCAGTCTGGCTGCTGAATAGGTTTTTTGAGGTCATAATTTGGTCACTCACTGCTAATCTAGTTTAGATGATAATGTTACTTACTAAGGCTGGTATATTGTAAAAACCTTTCTGGTAGTTAAAAGTTATGAAATAATTGCTTTTTGCAGTTCAATATTTGTGAAAATTGTTTTCATCCCTGTTCCACCTGCTGTTTGCAATGTTAACTTTACTGTTAACAAAAATCCTGCATTTTATTGCTTCTTCCTAAATTCATCTGTAGAATCCTCAATGTTAAAGCTAGAGGAGCCCTTTCAGATTATCTAATTCAGCACCCTCATTTTACAGATGAGGAAACTGAGGGCTTGGACTAGAACAGAGGTCTCCTGACTCAGTCCAGGACTCTTTCTATTACATCATGCTGCCTGATGTTTGTTTATGGAACTCGGCAACATCACGTACAGGGTGAGCTTTTTTTTTTTCCCCCCAAATGAACACACAAAGTAATAGCTACTCATCAGCTGCTCTTCATCATTCTTAACTTTCATTTTCCTTTTTTACCCATACCTATTTTAATCCATAATATATAGCCCAATTACTCATGACTTTATTTTGCTGCTACTTCTTCTTGGCATTTGACCATTATTATTATTATTATTATTATTTTTTTTTTGCGGTACGTGGGCCTCTCACTGTTGTGGCCTCTCCTGTTGCGGAGCACAGGCTCCGGATGCGCAGGCTCAGCGGCCATGGCTCACGGGCCCAGCCGCTCCGCGGCATGTGGGATCTTCCCGGACCGGGGCACGAACCCACGTTCCCTGCATTGGCAGGCGGACTCTCAACCACTGCACCACCAGGGAAGCCCTTGACCATTATTTTTAAGAGCTAAACTCTTAGTAACAAGGTTTCTTATCAGTAACCACGGTAGCCTTACCAGGCACTATAGCAACAGTAGATTAAAATTCATAACAGGAACAATTTATGGAATCTTAGGTTTAGATTTAAGAAGTGAAATATAAGTAGGTAAGTACAAGAGTGTGTATATGAGATCTAAGAGCAGATGTGGTACCAAATATGAAAGCAATTTTTTGGTGAAATAACAAAATGCCAAGAAATATTAGCCAACAGTGTGGCATGGTTGCAGTAAAATGCCTTGTCCTGTGAACTCATGGCTTTAAACACAATTGTGTTTTAGATTATTGAATTATTTTCTGTATTGATGTGCATATTGTCCCATTTTTGGCTAGTGAGAGCCTCTTCAGGTTGGTTCCTATGTCCTTTAGATAAGACCTTAGTTTTAGGTAGCTGTCTTGCTTTTTGGTTTGACAAGTTATTACAGGTTTGTATGGTTTTTAAAGGTAACTCAAGGACTTCTAAGTTCTTGTAATTAAGTTCAAGATTTGTAAGTTTCTTTAGGACCAAAGTATCATCTCCACTCTTCCATTTTTATAAAAGTTTTTTATAAACACTGTCCATCATTAATTTTGCTTTTTATGGAATTAGGAAAAGACAAAATCTTTCAGCTTAGACAAAATTAACATGCTTCTCTTGTATATATTTTTAAAAATCTCTTGTTTCATGTCACTGAAATAACCATAACGTTAACCTCTAGAATTTTAGGGTAAACTAAAGCACTAATGCTCAACTATGAATGCTGGATAAGTTTGTTGGATTGGTAGAATACTGCCATCATAGTCACACCTTAATCACTTACATATGTATTATATATATGTGTTACTGCAATTCTTTGACTGTTTAGCTATTTATCAGCCATTTTGAAGGGTCCCTACCCACCTGCCAGTTAACTAATTGTGTTTTGTGTTTCAGGTGAACTAAATCAGAGGTCCAGAAATATATTACGTGACAGTAGTTTTTCTGAAAATATATCTGTGGGGAGAACGATTGTAGGATGTTTTACATGAATTGTGCTTTGATTATATTTCTTATGCATGAGAGCTATATTTTATGACTTATGAAGATGTGTGTGTATATATATATATATATATATTTTATAGCTATTATGTGTTGAGTGCTAGAATATAAAGTACAGGCTGCCTTTTTTCTTCTTTTTTTTTTTTTTTTTACGGTACACGGGCCTCTCACTGTTGTGGCCTCTCAAATTGCGGAGCACAGGCTCCGGACGCGCAGGCTCAGTGGCCATGCTCATGGGCCTAGCCACTGCGCGGCATGTGGGATCTTCCTGGACTGGGGCTCGAACCCATGTCCCCTGTATCGGCAGGCGGACTCCCAACCACTGCGCCACCAGGGAAGCCCCAGGCTGCCTTTTAAATGCTTTAATTTGGTAGTGACTAAAAAATCAAATATGCACAATAAGGGTGATATAATAACAATGTTAACATGTAAATTATAAATTGGCTTTCCATGCACTCCTACCTACCTGTGAGGTGTGTAGATTAGATTTTATTTCTATTTTTCAGAATGAGAAACTGGGACTCAGGGAGGTTAAATGTCTTAATGTCAAAAACAGTAGCATTTGAAAGAAAATAGCAACATTCTGATTTCTAACCTAACAGTTGTTTTTTAACTACTGACCAGTTTTGAAAAGGGTTTTTTTTTTTTTTTTTAAAGAAACAAAAACCCAAAAAACTATGCTTTGGGGTACAGGTGGAAAGGAGGAAGCATCTTTTTCAGGGTTGGCATTTGAATAGGCTTCATAAGGAGATGACATTTGAAGAATAGAAAAATTTCACCACTTGTAGTTGGAACAAAGAGCTTAAAAAGCAGAAATGTGGGAATTGGGGGGATGTTAGAATGATACAAATATATTCACCTGAAGGTAGAGTACATTCAAGGAAGGTGCTGTACAGGTAGATGGATACTTTGAGACCATATGGAGAAGGAGAACTTAAATGCTTCGATAAACAATTTGGAGTAAATGTGGAAGCTAATAGATACCAATGAATACATATGACATAATCAGGGTTATGTTTTATGCATAGATTTTAGAAGACGGTATGAAAAAACCTAGGAGACATTGAAGTTATTGTAGTAATACAGGTGGTAGGTACTGCAGAAAGGAAGGCATGGTTGAAAGTGGCGTTGTATAGGTAAGAGAAGATGGAATCCAAAGGATTGCAGGTAAAAGCTGAGGTAGAAAATTGAATCCAATATAATACTAAAATTTAAAGTGTTGGTGAATGATGGAATTAGTTACAGGCAAGAGGAGAAACACGTTGGGAGTATAGGGCATAAATTGCCGCTAATAATGCCGAGTGATGATATCTGAAAGGACGTAGATATTTGCACATCAGTCAGCTGGAACTGGAATGTTTGGAATGGGAAAGATGAGGGGACGTGTTAGAGAGTGGCACGCAATGGGAGAGTTGGTGGTTTTGTAATTCTTCAGAGTGGATGAGATCCTTAGTTGGGGTAGTAGAGTGAAGATCAGAGGACTAAAAAAGAAGTCAGCTGTATCCATGTAGGGCAGGAAGAAAAATCAGTAAAAGAGATAGAAGAGGACAGAATCAGAAAGTCAAATGCTGGAAGTTTAAAGATTTTTTATTTCAGTCTTCTCAAATGCTGGAAATGGCAAGGAGTGTGAAGTAATGAAAGAGTATGAAGACCTGTTGAATTTCGAGTTGATTAGTAAAGTTATTTAGAGTCCATAAAATTTTAACAGTAACAGATGTTTTTCTTCTTTATATGTGTACATGTATTCTTTTACTTAAATGTGCGGATATGCTTATACTTCTTGTTGTGTACTTTTTTCTTTTGCTCCCTCCTCCATCAGTTTATTGTTTTTTGATGACTTTATAATCCATGAATATTATGAATGTACCATGATCTTGTTTTGATACTCTCCTTTAATGGGCATTCACTGTATTTCCTCCCCCCACCAACCTTTGCCACTAAAAAAGCGTTCTTAAACATCCTTAAGAAGTTGTGCTTTTATTTCTCTGTGTTGTAGAGTGTATGTATTAGTTGAACTACGTGACATTGCAGCTGTGTGACCATTGTAACAAACAAAAAAAGGGAAATTCTTATGTTCCAGTCTAGTGTTTTTACTTTTACTAAAAAGTTGCCAGATTGTTTTCCAAAGGGTTTTTTTTTCACATTTCCTCTTGCACTATGTGACCTATTCCCACATTCCTGCCAGAAATAAACATTCTAGATCTTTTAAATTTTTACCAATTTTAATGAGTATAATTTTACTCCATGTTACTTTGATATGTATTTTCTTGATATCTAGTGGATCTTTATGTACTCAGATATAGCTGTCTTTTCTTGTATAGTATTTGAGTTTCCAGTCTTGGTTAAAAAGATTTTTTTCCTGCTCTCTAGATTGGACATGTAGCTTCGATGTTTCTTTAAGATGTGTTGATATATGTGAAGTATCTGTGTATATGTACACACATACACATATATACACAAACATACACATTTATGTGCTTTAAATATTTTGGAATTAAGTTTTGTCTAGAGTAAAACATGTGGGCCCACTTTTATTTCCTTTCGGATGGATAGTTACTTGTGACAGCTCAAGTCTGCACAATAATGCAGCCTCTTCCTTTGTTCAGATCTTTGTATTTTTCAATTGACTATTATGTTTGGTCACATAAATCTGTGCCTTTCTTGTTAGTTTCTTTTGTAAATATTTAATAGTTTTTTGCTCTTGTAAGTGGAATATTTATTTTCTCATCTGTATAGGTGCTTACTACTGGAGCAGAAAAAAGCTATTGTTTTTGTTAGCCACTGTATTAAATTCCTTTACAAAGGGCTAGTGATTTTACTAGTTAAATAGTATATGTAGGAGACCCAACAAATTACAGATTCAATGTTAGAGACTATTTTTTCTCTTTTGTATCTTTTTCTACTACTTCCTCAGAGAGGCAGCACAAGATAATAGGATGAATAAAAATAAAGAGTTTTGAATTGAGCAAAAAATCAAGGAAGTTCTAATAACTTTTACCAAAGAATTAAAGCCATCTGAGATTGAGGGGCTTTTAGTGAGATAGGGCCCCTAAGAGAAGTTAAAATTTTTGAAAATCCATGATGGCAAATCTGATAAGGAAGTTAAAAACCTAATAAAATGATTGTTAAATAGTTCAGAGGTTGCAGAATGGTTTTAGACACAACATGGTTTGGGATTTACATAAGTTACAGTGCTTGAGTTGGAATTGGTAAGACTACGTGAGTTAAATGTCACAGTTCTTGAAATGTCTGATCAGTAGGTTTGCATGAAAATGGAGGGAATGCAGATACAGTTAAGGAGGATGATGTGGGATTGGAGGACACTGAGAAGCATGAGTAACGTGATGTTATCTTGAAAATCTGTTCAATTAGAAACTGAGTAGAGAGGGCAGACAGCAGAAGCAAGAAGAACTACAGTTCTTCGGCCTGTGGAAGGAAAACCACATTCACAGAAAGATAGAAAAAATGAAAAGGCAGAGGACTTTGTACCAGTTGAAAGAACAAGGTAAAACCCCAGAAAAACAACTAAATGAAGTGGACATAGGCAACCTTCCAGGAAAGAATTCAGAATAATGATAGTGAAGATGATCCACGACCTCGGAAAAAGAATGGAGGAAAAGATCAAGAAGATGCAAGAAATGTTTTACAAAGACCTAGAAGAATTAAGGAACAAACACCTAGAAGAATTAAAGAACAAACAAACAGAGATGAACAATACAATAATTGAAATGAAAACTACACTAGAAGGAATCAATAGCAGAATAACTGACGCAGAAGAATGGATAAGTGACCTGGAAGACACAGTGGTGGAATTCACTGTCGTGGAACAGAGTAAAGAAAGAAGAATGAAAAGAAATGAAGACAGCTTAAGAGACCTCTGGGACAACATTAAATGCAACAACATTCACATTATAGGGGTCCCAGAAGGAGAAGAGAGAGAGAAAGGACCCGAGAAAATATTTGAAGAGATTAGAGTTGAAAACTTCCCTAAAATGGGAAAGCAAATAGCCACCCAAGTCCAGGAAGCACAGAGAGTCCCAGGCAGGATAAACCCAAGGAGAAACACATAATAATCAAATTGACAAAAATTAAAGACAAATTATTGAAAGCAACAAGGGAAAAATGACAGATAACGGACAAGGGGACTTCCATAAGGTTAACAGCTGATTTCTCAGCAGAAACTCTACAAGCCAGAAGGGATATATTTAAAATGATGAAAGGGAAGAACCTAACACCAAGATTACTCTACCCAGCAAGGATCTCATTCAGATTCGACAGAGAAATCAAAAGCTTTACAGACAAGCAAAAGATAAGAGAATTCAGCACCACCAAACCAGCTCTACAACAAATGCTAAAGGAACTTCTCTAAGTGGGAAACACAAGAGAAAAAAAGGATCTACAAAAATAAACCCAAAACAATTAGGAAAATGGTAATAGGAACATACATATCGATCATTGCCTTAAACGTGAATGGATTAAATGCTCCAACCAAAAGACACAGGCTCATAGAATGGATACAAAATGGATATATGCTGTCTACAAGAGACCCTTTTCAGACCTAGGGACACATACAGACTGAAAGGGGATGGAAAAAGATATTCCATGCAAATGGAAATCAAAAGAAAGCTGGAGTAGCAATACTCGTATCAGGTAAGATAGACTTTGAAATAAAGAATGTTACAAGAGACAAGGAAGGACACTACATAATGATCAAGGGATCAATCTGAGAAGAAGATATAGCAATCATATATGCACCTGACTTAGTAGCACCTCAATGCATAAGGCAACTGCTAAGAGCTATAAAAGAGGAAATCAACAGTAACACAGTAATAGTGAGGGACTTAAACACCTCACTTACACCAATGGACAGATCATCCAGACAGAAAATTAATAAGGAAACACAAGCTTTAAATGACACAACAGACCAGATAGATTTAATTGATACTTATAGGATATTCCATACGAAAACAGCGGATTACACTTTCTTCTCAAATGCACATGGAACATTATCCAGGATTGATCACATCTTGGGTCACAAATCAAGCCTTGGTAAATTTAGGAAAATTAAAAGCAAATCAAGCACCTTTTCTGACCAAAACTCCATGAGATTAGAAATCAATTACAGGGGAAAAAAAATCACAAACACGTGGAGGCTAAACAACATGTTACTAAATAACCAAGAGATCACTGAAGAAATCAAAGAGGAAATCAAAAAATACCTAGAGACAAATGACAATGAAAACACGATGATCCAAAACCTAATGGGATGCAGCAAAAACAGTTCTAAGAGGGAAGTTTATAGCAATACAAGCCATCTCAAGAAACAAGAAAAATCTCAAACAATCTAACCTTACACCTAAAGGAACTAGAGAAAGAAGAACAAACAAAACCCAAAGTTAGTAGAAGGAAAGAAATCTTAAAAATCAGAGCAGAAATAAATGGAATAGAAACAAAGAAAACAATAGCAAAGATCAATGAAAATAAAACCTGGTTCTTTGAGAAGGTAAACAAAATTGATGAACCATTAGCCAGACTCATCAAGAAAAAGAGGGAGAGGACTCAAATCAATAAAGTTAGAAATGAAAAAGGAGAAGTTACAAAGGACATAGCAGAAATACAAAGCATCCTGAGAGATTACTACAAGCAACTCTATGCCAATAAAATGGACAACGTGGAAGAAATGCACAAATTCTTAGAAAGGTTTAACCTTCCAAGACTGAACCAGGAAGAAATAGAAAATATGAACAGACCAATTACAAGTAATGAAATTGAAACGGTGATTAAAAATCTTACAGCAAACAGAAGTCAAGGACCAGATGGCTTCACAGGTGAATTCTGTCAAACATTTAGAGAAGAGCTAACATGCATCCTTCTCAAACTCTTCCCAAAAATTGCAGAGGAAGGAACACTCCCAAACTCATTCTATGAAGCCACCATCACCCTGATACCAAAATAAGATACACATACTACAAAAAAAAATTACAGACCACTATCACTGATGAATATAGATGCAAAAATCCTCAACAGAATACTAGCAAACAGAATCCAACAACACATTAAAAGGATCGTACCAAAAAAAAAAAAAAGGATCATACACCATGATTAAGTGGGGTTTATCCCAGGGATGCAAGGATTCTTCAATGTATGCAAGTCAATCAATGTGATACACCATATTAACAAATAGAAAAATAAAAACCATATGTTCATCTCAATAGATGCAGGAAAAGCTTTTGACAAAATTCATCACCCATTTATGATAAAAACTCTCCAGAAGTGGGCATAGAGGGGACCTACCTCAACATAATAAAGGTCATATACAACAAACCCACAACAAATGTCATTCTCAGTGGTGAAAAACTGAAAGCATTTCCTCTAAGATCAGGAGCAAGACAAGGATGTCCACTCTTGCCGCTATTATTCAATATAGTTTTGGAAGTCCTAGCCGCGGCAATCAGAGAAGAAAAAGAAAAGGAATACAAATTGGAAAAGAAGAAGTAAAACTGTCACTGTTTGCAGATGACATGATATTATACATAGAGAATCCTAAAGATGTTATCAGAAAACTACTAGAGCTAATCAGTGAATTTGGTAAAGTTGCAGGATACAAAATTAATGCACAGAAATCTCTTGCATTCCTATACACTAACAGCGAAAGATCAGAAAGAGAATTTAAGGAAACAATCCCATTCACCACTGCAACAAAAAGAATAAAATACCTAGAAATAAACCTACCTAAGAAGGTAAAAGATCTGTACTCAGAAAACTATAAGACACTGATGAAAGAAATCAAAGATGACACAAACAGAGGGAGAGGTATACCATGTTCTTGGATTGGAAGAATCAATATTGTGAAAATGACTGTACTACCCAAAGCAATCTACAGATTCAGTGCAATCCCTATCAAATTACCAGTGGCATTTTTTATAGAACTGGAACAAAAAAAATCTTAAAATTTGTATGGAGCCACAAAAGACCCGGAATAGCCAAAGCAGTCTTGAGGGAAAAAAATGGAGCTGGAGGAATCAGACTCCCTGACTTCAGACTATACTACAAAGCTACGGTAATCAAGACAATATGGTACTGGCACAAAAACAGAAATATAGATCAATGGAACAGGATAGAAAGCCCTGAGATAAACACACGCACCTATGGTCTACTAATCTATGACAAAGGAGGCAAGGCTATACAATGGAGAAAAGACAGTCTCTTCAGTAAGTGGTGCTGGGAAAACTGGACAGCTACATGTAAAAGGATGAAATGAGAACACTCCCTAACACCATACACAAAAATAAACTCAAAATGGATTAAAGACCTAAATGTAAGACCGGACACTATAAAACTCTTAGAGGAAACATAGGAAGAACACTCTTTGACATAAATCACAGTAAGATCTTTTTTGATCCACCTCCTTGAGTAATGGAACTTAAAACAAAATAAACAATTGGGACCTAATGAAACTTAAAAACTTTTGCAAAGCAAAGGAAACTACAAACAAGACAAAAAGGCAACCCTCAGAATGGGAGAAAATATTTGTAAATGAATTAATGGACAGAGTATTAATCTGCAAAATATATAAATAGCTCACGCAGCTGAACATTAAATAACAAACAACCCAATCCAAAAATGGGCAGGAGACCTAAATAGACATTTCTCCAAAGAAGGCATACAGGTGGCCAAGAAGCACATGAAAAGCTTCTCAGCATCACTAATTATTAGAGAAATGCAAATCAAAACTACAATGAGGTATCACCTCACACCAGTTAGAATGGGCATCATCAGAAAATCTACAAACAACAAATGCTGGAGAGGGTGTAGAGAATAGGGAACCCTCTTGCACTGTTTGTGGGAATGCAAATTGATACAGAGCCACTATGAAGAACAGTATGGAGGTTCCTTAAAAAAGTAAAAATAGAATTACCGTATGATCCAGCAATCCCACTACTCGGCATATATCCAGAGAAAACCATAATTCAAAAAGACACGTGCACCCCAATGTTCATTGCAGCACTGTCTACAATAGCCAGGTCATGGAAGCAACCTAAATGTCCGTTGATATTTGAATGGGTAAAGATGTGGTACATATATACAATGGAATATTACTCAGCCATAAAAAGGAATGAAATTGTAGAGATGTGGATGGATCTAGAGACTGTCGTACAGAGTGAAGTACGTCAGAAAGAGAGAAACAAATAATGTATATTAACGCATATATGTGGAACCTGGAAAAATGGTACAAATGAACCGGTTTGCAGGACAGAAATAGAGACACAGATGTAGAGAAGAAACGTGTGGACACCAAGGGGGGAAAGTGGCAGGGGAGTGGTGGTGGGATGAATTGGGAGATTGGGATTGACATCTACACACTGATATGTGTAAAATAGATAACTAATAAGAATTTTAAAAATTCAGAAAAATAAGTGTAAGAAGAAGAAACTGAGTAGATCAAAGATATAAGGAGTTTACAGTGAAAAAGAGGATGTGTGTGTTTTGTTTTGTTTACAGTTTCAGGATGTAAAGATAAAGAAGTTTTTGAAGTGTGTAGTGTGATGTCGGCATGGTTTGTATGACCCGAGGAACTTGTTAAGATCGACATGCCTGGGCTGTACTTCTGACTTGCTGACCCTGAATTAAGAGTTTTCCGAGCTGTCACAAAGTTTATGACATTACTTTGAAGAAGCTGCCACAGGTGATTTTGATATACCACACTAAGCAAGAGTCACTAGTGGGCTAGAAACTGGAATGCGGCCTTTTTCTTTCTTCCACCCCTTTCTCCGGAAAAAAAAAAAAAATGGAGATACAAGTTATTGAAGTTGAGAGGGTGATAGAGATCAATATAGGAGTGGATGAGAAGGAACATTGATTTGTAGTCATCACTGAAGATTATCTTTTGGTCTTTTTAAATACTACTGACTAATGGGAAAAAAAAACATTATTTATTTTCAACAAATAATAATTGGGTGCCTCTTATGAATCGGGCTATATTTCAGGCATAATTAGTGAATATTAAGGATTAAGTGTGTCCTTTCCCATAGCTTGCATTTTTTTAGCTTGCATTTTTTAATAAACATGAATAAACTGTCATTCCTAGAGTATTTAATTGCGTCACCACAGTGTTTGAAATATCTAACCTATCCCACACATTGTATGATCCAGTATGGTTTCTTTAGCGTAGTGGTCTATGTAAATAAAAAATTAATTTTGTAATGAATGTTTTCATTTGCTGCTATTACCTCTAACTGCTTTTTTATTGTTGTAAGTATTGCCCTGAAAGTTTCCTTTACCACTAATATAAGGAGGGACAGAAAAAAGAGGTGAACCCATTTCCATTACATAATGGAAAGGAGGAGCATTCTTTCAGTTCTGGCAGTCTTGAGTTTCAGCACAATATGCTTCTTAAATACAGAACAATTGAAAGGAAAATAATTCCAGACTCTTACCTACTGGCTGTGAATAGGTTGAAAACCTTTCCTATATTAGATAACCCTGTGATAACTGATCGAGTAACCAGAAACTGAGAAAAGTGATGGAGATTCTTCTTTGTTTCATCTTCTCACTCTTCCTCTCCAAACCCAAATCTCTGTATAAGTTTTGATAATAGCAGATGCTCTGCGCTCATGTCTGTTTTGCAATCACTATTTTCACGGGTTCAGTTTTGCATACTGCTCATATCTAGTACTGTAGCCATCCATTTTAGGTTTTTTTAAACCAGTTTTTTAAGGAGAAAATGAGTGTATATTTACATGTAAATGTTTTGAGGTTTTAATTAATAGGGGCACCTAAACCAGGAGGAGAAAAAAATCTCTTGTTCCCTTCAGCTCTAAAGCCTATGATTCTTAATATTTTATATATTATAGGTTGTATCAGTTAACAGTTATTTTATACCAGCAGGCCCAAAGAAAATAGTACTTTTTTCCTGATTTGTGTTATATTTATTATAATTTATGTTTTGGGCTTTTAGGTCAGTAGAGTACTTATAAAATGCTGAGAAACCTTTCAGGAGAGTGAAAATAGGTATGATTTGTGGGAACAATTCTTAAAAATTTATATGACAGTTCAAATGCTCATTGTTTCTAACTTATATATTCATTTTCATTATAACATATTTTATATGTAACATTTTTATCATAACAATTACTCTTTTTATAACTATATAGGTATTTTAATTGAGGTTGAGTGTTTTTGAGATCAGTGGCCTAAACAGAACGTCGTATTTTTTTGAAAGAATGTTTCTTTTTCCTTTTGTTCAGAGAATTGTATAAGAAAATTCTGCTCCAAAAAGCAGTTTTTAGTTACATAATTGAGATTAAAAACAAAGATTAACTTTTCCTCTGCCCCTGAAGCACACCGTGCTCACTCTGAGCTCCAGGCTCCTACTAAGCTAGTGCCGCCGTCATCTCCACCAGTCCCCATTATGATTATCTACCGGGACCTCATGAGCCGTGATGAGATGTTCTCCGACATCTACAAGATCCGGGAGGTTGCTGACAGGCTGTGTCTGGAGGTGGAGGGAGATGATGGTCAGTAGGACAGAGGGTGACATTGATGACTCGCTTATTGGTGGAAATGCCTCTGCTGAAGGACCCAAGGGTGAAGGTACTGAACACAGTAATCACTGGTGTCGATATTGTCATGAACCATCACTTGCAGAAAACCAGCTTCAAAAAAGAAGCCTACAAGGAGTACATCAAAGATTACATGAAGTCAGCCAAAGGGAAACTTGGAGGACAGGGACCAGAAAGAGTAAAAAACCTTTTATGACAGGGGCTGCAGAACAAATCAAACACATCCTTGCTAATTTCAAAAACTGTCAGTTCTTTATTGGTGAAAACGTGAATCTAGATGGCATGGTAGCTCTGCTGGACTATTGTGAGGATGTGTGACCCCACATATGATTTTCTTTAAGGATGATCTAGAAATGAGAAAATATTAACAAATTTGGCAGTTACTTTGGATCTGTCACCTGTCATCATAACTGGCTGGCTGCTCCTTTTCATCCACACGACACCAGGACTTAGAGAAATGGGACTGATGTCATCTTGAGCTCTTCGTTTGTTTTGACGGTGATTTATTTGGAGCTGAGGCATTGCTTTCGAGAAAAAATACGTCATGTAGTTTGTCTAAAAATAAAATGCTTTAAACTAAAAAGAAAAAGATTAAATATCTGATTGTAATCAAGGGGTTTTACTATACTAGTAAGAAAACTTACTACTAATTCCTTGATGTTTTTGAAGTAAACTGATTCTGAAGTTGTCTCTGGGTGTAGACAGTATTCTCTTTTCCCTAAATGTGTTTCCTTCTCCAAAAAGGAGATGAGGTTGAGAGCAATGAGAAGAAAAGCACTTTCACTCGCTCAGTTGTTTTGTGTGTGTGTGCAGTTTTTTTTTTTTAACTATTGAGCACCTAGCATGCCTTTGCATCATATTGAAGGAAAAAGGCTATTCTAATACCTGTACTTGAGAAGCAGAAAATTGATCAGCAATTTGATCGTCTGGTGAAAACCCTTGGAATATGTCTAGATGAATTTATACCAAGTCATCTTATCTGGAGTTGTTTACTATCCAGAGAAAGAGTCAAGCCCAGGATTTCATATTCAAATCAGGATCAGAAAACTAGGATACATGTTGAGTATGAAATAAGTCATTGTATTGTCTCTGCACTCACTACCCTCATCCTTATAGATTTCCTTATCCTTCCCATTCATTACTGTGGAGAAAAGGCTAGGCTTCATATGTTACAGTGGTCTAGAAAAAGATGAAAGGCTTATGAGAAACTGGAAGAGGTAAAGAGAATTAAAAGTTTTCTTTTGCCTTCCAAATGACATTTTCAGATGGTTACTTTTAAACAGAATCCAAACAAGGTCTGCACACTGCTTTTAGTTGCTAAATTTCAGTCTCTTCCACCTGTTGGTAGAAAAAAATTTGTCCTGTCAAATTCCCCACATTCTGGATTTGGCTAATCACATCATTGTGGTATTACTAATACATTCTACTGTCCTGTAACTTCTGTAAAGTGCTAGTTGAGGTATGATTAAATTCACTTTTAATTCTTTGATCACGAAGTCTTTTCTTCCTTCTGCCTCACACCATGGGGCATACACCATCTGGTTGTATCACTTTCGGTGGTGTTGATGTTGATTGGTGGATTTAGTTGTTGTTAGTCTGATCTATCCATTATAAAGTTCCACATCAGATATTCCCCTGGTGGTCTTAGTGTCCATTAATGATTGTTGCCTAGATTCTTTATTTTCTTAGGGATAGAAAATTGTTGTTTTAATTATATCATTGTTTTTGCATTGATTAGCTGGAATTCTGTGAAGAAGGACTCTTCCTTGTCAAGTATTGGGATACTGAAATAGAACTTGCACAGCAAAAGCAGGGTATGTGCTTGAGTTGTTTTAGTTGTCAGTTTTTAGACTGATGAGTTGGTGGTGCCCTCTCAAGGTGACCAGTGCTGTGAAGTTTATTTTTAATTTTTATAATCTCATGGATTAAGAACTATTTTTGAGGTGTTTTAATCCATTGCGGTTCCTGTCTCCTTTTGACGTGACACACGTGGCCTTCGGTTGTTTCCTTGTTTTCTTGCATGGCAAGATGTTCCGGGTTTTCTGCTTCAGCCCTGAAATTGGTCTTTCCTCCAAAGCATTCCTATTTTTATGAGAAGTGTTTATTTAGAGACTACAATGAAAGCATGGAGTGCTTTTTACTACTAGGTTGTCATTAATTGCTGCTAGGCCTTTTTGGAACAAGGAAATGCGTATTTAGTAAGAGAAATAAATCACAAATTCCTGCTTATATTTCAATTCAAATTTAAGAT
This sequence comes from Tursiops truncatus, assembly GCF_011762595.2. NCBI lineage: Eukaryota > Metazoa > Chordata > Mammalia > Artiodactyla > Delphinidae > Tursiops > Tursiops truncatus. The sequence goes on along the minus strand of NC_047037.1, from coordinate 54,444,301 downwards.
TACTATAGGGTTTTAAAGCTTGATTTGTGTTGTGTGAATTTTATTGAAAATACATCTGTATTATAAACATGAAAATAATTTTAATTTTTTGTATGCAGTTCCATCAGATAAGTGATTTTTATAAAAGTAAAACGACCAAACTTATTTATTATCAAGAAAAATTGTTCCTTGAGATAATGTGACACATTCATCCTCTGCCTTCTCATCCTCCCTAGCATATTGCTATATATCTTTCAGGTGTAGCCAGCTTGAGGAGTACAGACAGTACTATACCATGAAGAGAAAATGAAAAGATTTTTACTGCTTCGCTATTCGTATATATTTTTTTCCTTTCTGAAAATTTTGATTTGTAATGGATTTAACATAATTTCTTATTTGTTTTATATATATTTATAAAAATATTCAAATTAGTAATGCTAAAGAATTACTATAATAAGACTATAGAAAGCAGTTTAAACTTTCTTTGTGATTCTTTTTTGTCCCTAGGTTATATCCTCTAGGGATATATGCAGTCAAAATACTACTTTAAAGTATGTTAGTTTTCTTTATGATTATAAATAATTTCACTGGTTTACAAAAATAAAGATTTATTTTCCAAATATTTTGCATGTAGATAGTGTGGGTTGGCTGTGCCTCTGTTCTGTGTCTTCTCATTTGGGGATCCAGGCTTTCAGAGCAGGCCCCATGTAGAACATGCTCATTCATGTGGCAGAAGAAAACAGTAAGAGCACTGGCAGATACTTTTTTTTTTTTTTAAGATTTTTTTGATGTGGACCACTTTTAAAGTCTTTATTGAATTTGTTACGATATTGTTTCTGTTTTGGTGTTTTGGCCATGAGGCATGTGGGATCTTAGCTCCCCAGCCAGGGATCGAACCCGCACCTCCTGCATTGGAAGGCAGAGTCTTAACCACTGAACTGCCAGGGAAGTCCCTGGCAGATACTTTTAATACCTCTTAAAGCTGTGACTGGACAGCTCATCTACTCAGTTTCCGTTGGCCAAATTATGTCACATAGCCAGGGTCCAAGGGTTATGGTGGGGATGAATAACTATTGCAGGAAAAGAGAAGAGTGATTAAATTCTGAACAGTAATACATTTGACGACATAAAGTTACTTAAATTATTCCATGCATGTTGATGCCATCATAGTTAACATAATTAGTGTTGGTCTGAATTTTGTTTTAAAGGGATTTTATCTGATAGCCAAGCTAGAGAGATAACTGAAGGTCAGGGGAAAAGGCTTTTTTGTTAGCCTTCGTTTACAGCTGCCATCTACACTTTTGGAGGGGTAAAATGATGGCATCTTTGTTTACTAATCCTGGGCTTTCTCTGCTTAATGACTGTTATAGGTTGAATTGTGTCTTCTGAAATTCATTAGTTGAAGTGCAAATCCCTAGTACCTCAGACTATAACCTTATTTGGAAATAGGGTCTTTACAGAGATAATTATGTTAAAATGAGGTTATTAGAGTAGGCTCTAATCCAATATGACTGTTGTCCTTATAAAAATAGGAAATTTGGACACAGACACACAGGAAAAACAGTGTGAAGAGCCACAGGGAGATATGGCAAGGTGGCTAGAGTAATACATCCAAGGAGCCAAGGAAGCTAGGAGAGATCCTTCCTCAGCACCTTCAGAAGGAGCCCTGCCAACACCTTGATGTTTGGACTTCTGACTTCCAAAACTGTAAGGCAATAAATTTCTGCTGTACGCCACCTTATCTGTGGTACTTTGTATGGCAGCAC